>NC_056737.1:1854672041-1854972041 GCF_019279795.1 Protopterus annectens
ACCAACCATTAATATCAGCTACTATAAGGCCCTTCCCAAAGGGTGACCAATTTCACTGTATAATATTACTTTTATCCAAATAGTAAGTCTGCCAAACAGCAAGACTATTGGAGTGGCTTGGACAGTATCACCAAATACATGCAATGTAAGAGCTTAAATTATCTCTACACAAAACAGCCACAGTTGAAAGGTTTACAAATATTTAATAATAAATAATAAAAACATAAGACAAATCTCTTCTATTCAACACAGTGCTAATCAAGAGTTCAGAGATCACAGAAAATGTATAACAATATTGTTGGATAGTCTGACATAAATATAGAAAATGGCTGGGTAAATCTGGCTATATTTCTATCTAACTCTAAGAGAAATCACTGTTCTAAATACTACTTACATACAGAGCAAGCAAGTGCTGGTGAGTGTTGTCAGATCTAGATCAAGATACAAAATGCTCCATCTTTGTCTCTGAGAAAGTCTAAAATTTATAACATCCAGTACTGCTGAGTCAATTCACATTACATCATTTTTTATCACTTCTGCTTTAGTTCCCAGGTTAACAGAAACTCAAAATTTACATTCCTTTGTAAGCTGCACCTGGCCAGGAAGCCACAGCAATAAAATACACTTTTACATGTAAAATATAGTAATTATCTCTGTCTTCAAACAATAGAAAGAATTTGATAGCCCATACATCCTGTCTCCGAGCTTAAGATCAAACACATTGGTAATTCTTTACTTAACAGCTTTCTTCTGGCAGGGTGCACTGTGGTTACATTTTTGAAGTTCAGCATACAACACAGTTTTCTTACAGTTAGTTTTCTTACATTTGTAAAAACAAGCCTGTGGATTATATTAATATTTACAATGACATAAAATTATCTACATAATTCTATCTAGCTAGGCTGGCAGCCTTCACACAAATGTATCAAAACTGAGACAAATATGTGTAATTATATGGATGTGATAAACCTGTGACATTGTCAGACATGGGTGGTGGTTTCAAAAGCTTCATCAAACATGGGAAACATACTGACAATGCACAGATGTGTGGGAAAACTGGTTACCAAAGTCAGTATATGGCAGCCCGGCATGGTTTCATTTAGGCAGCAGATAGAAAACTCCATCAGTTTCTCCATATGTACCTAAAAGCTATTTAGAAAACTTTGCCTTCTTGGAGACAATTCCTGCAGTGTGAGACAGGTACTGGTACCTGGACTATACGAGATAACAAATACAACTAAAACAAATTTAATGCCACCTCACACAAATATAATTTGTATACTTCTGCCCTTTCTGCCTTCTTCCTCCTCAATTTCTTGGACACAGTTCATTACCATGAAACGTTGCTCACCAAGCTTTCAACTTTGTCACTCTTCCCAACCTCACCACATCTACCTATACTTTTCCTTCTCACCAGAGGCAGGTCATGGTCAAATGGGGCCCTAGGCAGAGTAATGTATCAGGGCCCTCCATACACAGCCCCCCTCCCAGTCCCATTACTTAGTTGTTTCTCCCCATTTACAATACACACTGTTCAAACCTCTCAGTGTCTTACTGTTTTCTTCTTTATTTTTACAATCATTACAGATATTTGTATATAACTTAAAACTGTTATTTCAAAATTTATACCAGAAACACTGATAAACATTTGCTAAAAAAAAGCAATACAGTCTTACAGTGAAAAGAGACTTAACAGTAAAACTCCTGTCTCCTTGAAACTCACTCATTGATATGGCACTGAAAACCACAATCAAAGAAAATGATTCTGGCCAGTGGCAAATAAAGTTTACCTTTGGGCTGTTTTCAAATAATAGGCTCCTTGCACACATTTTTAGGATCATTCAAACATTCACCTTCCTGATTGTATTAAATTATATGCCTTGTATAATACAGCATCACTTGTTGGAGTATGTTTTAGATTTGTAGTTTTGAACATCTTTTCAGTAAGCAGTGAAACACAAAATGTGAACTAATAATTACAAAAATGACTAACTGAGAACCTTTCAACCATAAAAGGCCACTCAAACTTCTATCATTATAATCCACCAGCATCTGTCAATATGCACAATCTCTGCTGAAGTAAAAGTCTTCTGAATAATTCCATGTTAAAGAGATCTGTAACTAATGAAGAGGTTGCTGCTAGCAAAACATTATAGCAAAACATCCGAATTCTCTATTGGACTGGATCCTAGTATCAAACCCCAGCAAATATTCTACCACAGGTACAATGTCAAGTTCTCAGTGATCATCACCAAATCTATATTAATAGACATATCACACATCCAGTTAAACAGCACATTTAGAAAATGACACGTAACCTTTCCAAGTTTAACACAGAAATGTTCATTACCACACTATCATATTTTAACTGGAACTTCTTAAAAATTCTCCCCTTAGATGATGCTGTAATTGAATTCACTACAACTTTCCTAAATATCCAACATAGCCTTTTGCCTTCTGGAAGGAAGAGACTGAAAACAAATAATGCAATTTAACTATCTAAAAAGAGTAGAATGCTAATGCAGGACAGAGAAAAAGCATGGAAAGGATGACAAAAATATAAAACACCTCATTATCTTGAAAACTTCAGAATTCTTCACAATCAGACTAAAAAGCAAATAAATTAAGGAAGACAAAAAACTATGCTATAATAACTTTCAGAATAATACTAAACACAACACTAAAAATTTTGGACAGCCATTAAAAAAATATTAAATCCTGGCCAAAAATTGAATCCAAATCCCTCTCCAGATAATTCACTACTTGAAACTGCAATACAGTTCAACTGTTATTTTATAGATAGTATAGCATCTGTTACTAAGGATTCTGCTACATCTAATCCCTACCCAACAGCTGCATCTTACCACATCCACTTTCAAAGCTGTGCTGACATCCTGTATAAAATTACTTTAAAACCATCTTAAACCATGCTCTTCTTCAGCTGATGATCTTACAAGTGAGTACATAAAACAGCAGCCAATAGCATTGCCTATCCTGTCTCTATCCTTATAAGGATGTCTATCCAGGAATCCCACATTCCTTTTCTCTTGAAAAAGTCACACATAATCTCTCTGCTCAGAGGAGGAAATTCAACAGACATTAAAAACTTTAGACCTAGATCAATCTTATCTCCCCTTGCCAAAATACTTGAAACATGTATTAAAAAAAAATTGCTAGACTATCGCCTGCAGGAAGATGTCCCATCCACTACACAAAATGTCTTCTATCCTTCTCATAGTATGAGCGCTGCCCTTCTAACCTATATAGACACTGTCAATAAACCTAGAGATAATGGCAAACTAGTCTCTTCCTTATTTCTGGACTTGTCTAACGCTTTCAACACAGTTTGTCACAGCAAACTTCTACTTAAGTTGTTCTCACTAGGTTTCTCTCAGCCCGCCCTTCTGTGGTTCAAAAGCTACCTGTCCATTAGAAGGGAAAATAATGTCTAATGAATATAGTTAACTTCTTTGAGAGGGTTACAAAGGCTGCTGACAGCGGTCATGCTATTAACATGGCATATATTGAATTGGTCAAGGCATTTAACACCATACCCTATGTTGGCATTGTAAGTTAAGCTTAAAAAATTAAAAATAAAATAGATCACTAGGTGGTAAGATAGATAGATAGATAGATAGATAGATAGATAGATAGATAGATAGATAGATAGATAGATAGATAGACAGACAGACAGACAGACAGATAGATAGATAGATAGATAGATAGATAGATAGATAGATAGATAGCAAACTGTCAAAAAGACAGAATCCATACTGTGCACATGGCAGGTGTCTCATCAGACAGCATGAAAACCAATGGTGTCCCCTAGGGTTCAATGTTGAGCCCCCTTCTTTTTGATATTTACTGTTTTGATCTCCTGACTAGAAACAATAACCTCAAGTTAACTAAGTTTGTAGATGACTGCAAACTGGGAGTTATTGTCAAAATCCCCCTCTAATACCCAAACCATTCATCAAGAACTTACATAAATCACTGGTGTATTGAAAACATGCTTAAATTAAATGCAAAAAAGTGCAATACTGTCACATTTTGTAGGCAACCCCTCCCCTCATATACAGCATAGACAAATAATAATGTTAGGGACCTTTGATTATGAGTTAATAATTCTCTCTTTTTAAATCATCATGTGATAACAGTAATGAGAACATTATTCTAATCAGCAAAGCTAATTTCCAAGGGAATATCACCCAGATGTTGAGAGGTCATGTCAATGGTTCCTTATAGCCATCATTGGTTTGGCCAGTTATTGAGTATAATACCCCCCTTTTGGAGGTACCTCTGTAGACATATCAAACAACAAGAAAGACCCTAGAAGTTTCTAACTAAAGAGATTTCAAATTTAAAGAAGGTGAGTTAGCAGGGGAGACTGGATTCACTGTCCCTTTATTCAGTATTTTATAGCCTTTTGAGGAGAGAGCTATACCTTGCCTTCAGTGCAATAAAAGACCCACTTGTCCGGTATTTCTTACATCTTCGCATAAATCGTAATCATCAGATAAATAAAATGCAGTGAGGGTTCAGCTTAATGACAATGTATAAATGGTCAAGGAACTCAGTTGCTTTGAAATTCCTATGAATCTTATGAAAACATATGATGTCACTTTCAGAATAAAGAATACATTAAGTGAAGGGTTCATAGCTTCATAGGATGTTACTAGGCTATTGACCAGAGGGTCTTTACAAACCTAGCCATTAAATATAATACTAGATGAGAGATATCATCTATGCCCAAGAATTTTCTAGGACTGCCCATGTTAAGGAGAGAAACAGGGGCAATCCCCAGCAGAAACTTACAGTTTTCTATCTAGTTGTCCAGGTGGCACTTAAACAGGGTCATGGAGGTGCTCTGCTTGGCATGGACTGGAAGCCTATTCCAGAGAAGTGGCAACATCTGAGAAATGCATCTGTCTCTCCAGCAGGTCCTATTTATGTTGCAGGCTAGACTGAGGTCTCTGGAATGGTGAATCTAGTCCTATTTGACTTATGGATGTGCAGCAGTTTCATAAAATTTGGGTAAGAAATAGCCCTGTAAGCCAGACATAAGTCACCTGTAAGTAGTTTACATGCCACTGAGTAAAGTGACAGTGACTTCAGTCTGTGTGTATAAGCCATGTGCTACAGACCTTGAATTTCTAAGTTCTCTCAAGTTGCTGCAGGTGTCTGGTACGATACATACCAAAGGGAGCATTATATTCAATAATAGGCCTGATGAGGGACAAATACAGGGGAGTTATAACCTCTTTTGCTCTTGAGGTAATGTCTTTGCTAATCAGGTCATCAGCATCATCTTTAGTTTGCCGTTCTTCATTCTGAGAAGGACCTTGGAATTATATGAAGATAAGGAAAAACATAAAGGAATTTCCCTTTCTATGAGATTGTCACAGTGTCTGCTCTACAAGCCTCTGGGCATGGAACTCTGGACCATAAGAGTCTGAGGTGCCTGTTTTGATTTGAAGTAAATATATCTTTTTGGGGAGTCACCCACTGATGCTGAATCTGCAGGAACATGGTTCTATTCAACATCCATTCATGAGTGTCTGGCTTGGATATGTTCAGGTAATCTGTAATTTTATTCACCTCCAAGGGGATGTAAACTGCCTGGAGGAAGAGGTTATGTTAGATAGCTCTCTCCCAAGCTGTCATAGCAAGTCTGCAGAGATAGATTTTGTCTCCCCCGTCTGATGATTTACCACATTAGTGTAGTATTGTCTGTGAAGATCTAGAGGGATCCTGGAAACCAATTAGAGCTTTTACTTCTTTAACATGTGTTTTTTTCTGTCCTGACTTGATAACATACCCTGGAATTTGATGTTCACAGAACATGGTGCCTATTCCAAGACTGAAGTGTATATGAAACCATCCTGTTAATAAGAGAGAACCAAAAAAAGACACTTATGCATTAAATTATATCTGGTTGATCCACCAAATGAGTTCCTTCTGCATGAAGTGCAAAGAGGAATTGGGAAACAAACTATATGAATGGTTGAAACCACGCATCACACAACTCTTAGTATCTCTCTTGCTGAGGGCTTATCTGGAAGAAGAAAAGACTGGAAGTACAAGATTAGAAACTGTATTTTGTCCTGAGGAAGAAATGCCATCACAGAGACAGAGTTCAATTAGTAACCTAGATAAACAGATCTTGAATAGGAAAGACAGATTTCTTAAAGTTCAGGGTGAAATTCAGACTCAGAAAAAGGTCATTGGTAAAGTTGAAGTCCTGAAGAAGCATGTCTCATGAAAGGGCCTAAGAAAGAAGATCATCCAGGTAAAGGTACATTTGTATAGTCTAGACCCCACAGAATGCTCTGACTGGAGCTAGACAAATGTAAATGCCCTTGGGTCTGTAGAAAGTGCAAAGCCCATAACCTAGTAACCCCTTCAAACAACAGTAGTGTAATATTGCCTGCAAGACACCAAATGATATCCCAATAACATCATCTAATATTTACCTCACAAACCATGCAGTTACATCAGTATTCCCCTGCCATTTTGTGCCAAAAGAATGAATGAATAAATAACTAAAAATAGTAAATAAGTAATTAAATGCACACATATATAGTTACCATTAATTTTACCTAATCATTGAAATAAAATCTCTGAAAACTCATTTCATTGAAAGCACGTCAGTGAATCACATTTCAAAGAAAACTATGTCAGATTGTAGATAGTCAGTGCTGGTGTGGTTTGATGTTAGGATAACAGCAGCTGCAAGTTAAGTTAGTCTAGACTAGAGCATAGATTTTACTTTGCTAGTGCCCACTCTTGTATTAAATTAGCTCTTTAGAAATCTGTGTGTGAGCCAAGACTAATTCACTATGAGTGACATTTCCTCTGTTCTCACAGTTTTGTGATTGTGCTGTTAGTATATAATAAGTAAGGGGGTATGGGAGGGAGAAGTTTTGAATGAGCATTTGCTGTATTTCACATTTTCTAAGATATGTGATTAGACAAAATGTGTGTTTTGACAAAATGTGTTTTCAATTAAATTTTAAATGATTTGTGATTAGATAAAACAATATATATATATATATATATATATATATATATATATATATATATATATATAGATATATACATACATACACACACATTATATATGCATATATACAGACACACACACACACACACACACACACACACACACACACACACACACACACACACACACACACACAGATCTATCTATATGATGAAGTAAAGTAAATTGATGTTACCACAAAACAATATTATGAAGTGTTATAACTGCATAATATAAATAAAATAGAAGTAGATGGTCACTGGTGTTCAGAAATATCCATGATGATTACTATTGTCAGAAACAGCCAACAGGATTTGTTCCAAAAAAGAGAAGTTTTAATACAACAGAGGAACAGCAGTATTTAATACCCTGTATTGTTCAGCTCTAACAACTGGCAATTTGATCCATTGATTCATGACATAAGACAGGCACTCTCACCAGTAAATCATGTGCAACATGGCACCAACAGTAATCTATGAGAAATGTCATAGGAGACTTCATTGCCGTCCCCTAATCTAGTGTAATAACATACACCTGCAGACCTCTGTACATCAAGAAAGACATTATATTGTCAAAATATTAAAGGGTGTCTCTGAAGTAGGCATCAATGTGGCTTTTACCTTCAAAGCCACCACATGTAATATCTCAAACTGAAGAATTTCTAATGAACTAACCTCATCAAATTTTATGATGAGGTTTCAAAATTCACTCTTGGCGGTAACAGTTCCAAAGACACCAAGGCAGGTAGATCCACAAAGGTGCTCTATGCCCATTTAGATAAATGCATAGATCGGGCAGTTCTGAACAGAACAAAACATAATATAAAATTCAAAAACAAATCACTGCTGCAGTCCTCCCACAGAAATAAAACTTTACAGCAAAAGAAAAACACTCCTTAAATTACATATCAAATGCAATAAACCTCATATCAGGGTTATTTACAGAAATGTGACAAAAACTTGAATAATAAAAAAGTATTTTTAAAGCAGTCCATGAATGTAGGTTAGCAGTTGAAGCTACTGACCATTATCAATCCTTCTTCAGATAATTTAGGAAATAAAGAATAACACCCAACATTGCTCTTATTTTATTCAAAATGGTACCACCTATTCAGACAATAGACATTGCTACTACACTAGTAAATAAATTCAGTGCTAATTTTATCCCAGAGATCTTTTCCAAACCTAACCTATCCCTAAATCTGTTAAACTCTCTGTTATCACAAAGGAGCAAGTTCTTAAGGTTTTTCTAAGACCAAAATACTTCTTTCATGGGGCCTGATAGTACGTATGATTATTTAATAAAAAGTATTAAGCAAGCCCTGCAGAGTTGCTTCTCAGCCACTCATCAGATTATTTAATCTAAGTTTAGTCACAAATTTTGTTCTTGAAGTTTGGTGCACTGGAGTGCTGATGCCACTCCACGAGGGAGTCCCTACCACTAAGTTTGAGAATTATAATCCCATCAATTTGATGAGTCTAATCTGCAAAACCATAGAACATATTATAACAGATGTTATAAACTATTAAAAATCTCACTAGACTTGATCTGCAGCAGTTTGGCTCTGTCAAGTAAAGATTCTGCCTAATGAATTTTGTTAACTTCTTCTACATTAGTCATGCTGTTTACATGCTGTATCTTGGGCTGGTTAAGGGAGTTCATACTATACATAATGTTGGCATCATAAGTAAACTTACCACTTTAAAAATAAATCACTGCATGATAAGATGGTTAGCAAATTGGCTAAAAGACAGAACCCATACAGTGCAAGTGGCAGGCACCTCATTAGAAGGTATAAAAGTAACCAGTGGTGTACCCTATGGCTAAGTGCTGAGGCACTTTAATTTCACCATTTACTTTTATGATCACCAAACTTGAAACCAAGACTTCTGGCTGTATTTGGAGGTAACTGAAAACTGAAGTTTTTGTAAAGTCCCCCTCTGTTACACTAATTCTTCAGCAAGAACTTAAATAATTGGCTTACTGAAAATGGGCTCAAATTAAAAAAGGAAAAGTACAGTATTATTAATTATTTAATTAATTATTTAATAGTATTACTAGATCTGGCAGACAGCCCCTCCCCCTGCATACAACACAGCACTGCCCTTCTTCAAAATAGAAATGTTGTTAGGGACCTATGAGTTGATAATTTGCTATCTTTTAATTAATAAGGGACAATGGTAGTTAGAAAATCCTTTTACTCAGTGTAGCTTATTTTCAGAGATATATTACCAGATATGGAAAAGTCAAGGTTTCTTTACATTCAGCATTAATTGGTAAATTTATGGAGTATAATGCCCACTTTAGGAGGTATCTCACTAGACATATCAAACGACCAGAAAGACCCCAGAGGTTGCTAACTAATGAGATTACAGGCTTAAAGATAATGAGACATCTCTCTTCAGTATCTTACAGGATATTGAGGGGAGATCCGTGCCTTGCCTTTTGTGCCATGAGACACCCAGTTGTTCTGGATCTCTTGTATCTCCATGTAAATCTTCACCAACAGATAAATTAAATGCAGTGGAGAGACATATTCATCATATACACCTGTACTGACCTTGCAGATTAGGCACTGTGATATACATTATCACCCTTCAAATAAGAATTAGATGATTGGTTGGGCACCCACAAATTGAGTCTGACTCGCCTGTCTTAGCCCTCTTGAAAAAGGGTTCCAATTTAAGGTTAAATACTAGCAAGCATAAATAGGGGATTCATTTACCATACAGCTCCTAAGAATCATTTGAAAATGACTGATATCAGCTTCAGAATATGGGTGATATTTAATAGGAAATATCAAGTATGTCACCACTTTCTACGTTCATTAGAGTCCTTTTTTACACAGGGTAAGGCAAGCTGCAGCCAAAATATATCAAAAGCAGTTGTATTTCAATTTTATTTATAACTGTTTTATTTCATGGGTCTTTTCTCCCCAAGCTTCGATTGATTTTTTTTTTACCACACAGTCAGACTTCCCCAGTAAACAAATGCAATTAAATAATAAAAGCAGTGTTGGTCAGCAATGCAAAATAATCAACACAGAACCATTTTGGTTCTCTGTTAGGTGGAAATGGTGAAATATATTTTAAATGAATCCATAGACACCAATAAAACTTAAATCCAAGCTAAATAAGTGCATAAATAGAGGGCAATGGTTGTCAAAATGTATTGTGTTTATATGCAAACACCTGCATAAAAACAACAGTTAAAAAGCAATGCAGATGATACTATCCAGAAAGTCAAAGATTTCCACTTCAGATCCACAGTAAGCAAATAATAAAAAGAACATATCACCCCCAATGACATTAGCAGTATTTCACAAATAGGTGAGAGACAAAAGGCAATGCTACTGAATTAAAACTATTTTGAGTTGATGTCATTACAATAAAATTAATCATACCTAGCAAAAGAAAAGAAACAAGCTGTAATTTGAAAAAAAAATGTCTCTCATGCTAAGCATCAACTGTACAGCAGAAAAGTCAATTTGTGCTCACCAATAACGGACTTACAGGTAGTTCTCCATCCAGGTACATGTAATTCACAGGAAATAAAGTATAGCATTGCCAAGAAAAGAGCATGCTATGACAATACATATATTTCTAACTGTCCGTGATTTTGCTTAGAGTTTTTGTTCCATCATCTAGTAAAATTAGTGAAAGAAATACGTACTGTGTGAATAAGCATACCTCTCAGCTGTGCCTGATTTTGCAGAGGGACCTTGATTTTGCTTCATATTTTGATTTATTCGTAAACTGCTAAGGATTACAGTCAGTCACTAATGTCATACATCAGAGCTTCTTACTTCTTGCTCAGAAAAAGGCATACTGATTCTCTTAACTTTTCAAAGAATTAGAGTAATATCAAAAAAAACTGTTTCTGATTTTAGGTCCTTACACCATCACTTTGCCCCCACCTCTCAAGCCAAGACATTGAGCTATGAAGGAAGAGATCAGAAGATAAAGTGTGTGGATGTTACTGCTAAGTTATAAAATATGTGATTTTCTGATGAATTAGTAAGAATTACCCAGTTACTTAGTGGCAGATACTGGTCATAAAATGCATGCTAATGCAAAACATGTTTCATTTTTTTAACTGAATTGGAGCAATATTTCAACACTGCCCCTGATACAGGGTCTTTTTCCAGAATTACAGCTAGGTCAACAACTGGCCTGTAAAGAAATGTACCTATTCTCCACCTAGACAAAGACAAAAAAGGGTGTCATCTACAACTGTAGCAAACTGCTTGCTACTTCAATTTGCTACAGTTAAATCACCAGGCGCATTGGTTTTCAGTGCTAACAACCGTTAATGTGGTATCCGCATTTATTTACGAAGCCAGTACATACTTGCACAGTTGTACCCTAACAGCTTGTATGGCAAACAGAAATCCGGAAAAAAGGCAGTGAATTACAATTTCATAATGAACTCCAAGACACAAGAAACGCTGTTTTTACAAACCACCAAGTAAAAATGTAGGTCCAAAGCAGCAACCACCAAGACAAAAATGGTAAAGCAGCTCACAATAAGGTAAATCCAAGTTAGAAACAGTTTATAAACTGTTTCTAACTTGGATTTACCTTATTGTGAGCTGCTCTACCATTTTTTGTCTTGGTGGTTGCTGCTTTGGACCTACATTTTTACTTGACAATTTCATAATGCTAACACATTGGATTACAGACTTCTTTTACATCAGAAAATGCATGTCAATTCGCATGCTCTTATTCTGACAGCATCTCAAGTTAACGGTACTAATATTTAAAAAAGTGTGCTTAATTACCCTGATTATGAATGCATCTGTCTCTAATGCAGGAAGTAACTGATTAAGACCTATGCTGCTGATGCCCGAGACAAGCTAGCATTTGAAATCTACTTTTCTGCTGCACAGATGAATTGCTGCATTATCGGGAATACCTAGGTCTCTGTTATCCCTGATTTGGCAGAATGTCCCTGTCTTTGTCTCATGTTTTCTTCCTGCCCTAAAACACTTTTGATTTCCTGTTTAAACCACTCGGGATTACAGTCTGTCAATAATTCCATACACTGGAATTTGTACTTCTTGTTCAGAAATGCACAGAGATGCAAAGTCAATTGTTCTTAAGGTTTTAATGAAAATTAGAGAAATATTTAAAAACTGATCCTTGGAGATTGTGGGTCTTTCCACCATCACTTTGTTCTTGATGCACCTAAAGGAAAGAAGTCTAGGAAGGGCTAATTACCTACATCAACAGCAAAATATTATTTTAAATAAAAGTGTTAATTATAGTCAAGGTGCCTCCGATGTGTGAATTTACTTTCAGCACTTTGAATAGCAACCAGCAATAGGCAGCATTGCTGTGAGTACGGTGGTGTAAAAAACACATTTTTTTATCATTGCTTTTTCTACCCCCCTCATTGATTACATGCACACTGTAGTGTACATAGAGTACATTTACCATCCTCTCTGTAATTACATAATGTAGCTGGACAACTTGGAATGGCAGTTAGTTTTACAGCCAGTTCCCTTCCATGTGCTGATCACACTGTAGTGCATTTGCAAATGCTTATAATACTACATACAGTTGATCGACAATCGGGAAATGCAGTAAAAAATTAAATCAGTGTTTACAGAACAGCTAGGAATAGCGATGTTTTAGATGAAAATTTTCTTCTAGTGATTTTTTTCCTTAGAATCATGTGTTAAGTGTGTAATATAGAAAGTGTTTTACAAAAAACTGAAACTCTAGTTTCTTTCCGTCAATTATAGCGCAATATGGCATTACATGAGCAATGGGAACTGTGATTACCATTGAAATTTATGTGAAGAAGAACACTGCCAATATAAATGAAATGTTTTAAACAATGTAAGGAAAGCACATGAATGATTGTTGAGAAAAAAAACACAAAATGTTACTGTATGGAGCAGTTTGCACTTATAACCGTCCTACTGAAAGTATATCTGGAAAAAAAAGGTTAACTACTGATGATACAAGTGAAAAGATGGATTGAACAGCAGAAGACATTTATTGCTTATTACACAGGAACAAAGATTCGATTCAAATGGGACAGGAATGCAAACTGAAATGGAAGTTGACAATGGGAGACAAAAGAAGACTGGAATTTAAAAACTACCGGACATTTACAAGAAAAATTACACTGTGGGTGGGGATGTGAGTGACATAGCTAAAGAGGGCGTTACTTTTGTTACTTGTAGTTGGACCTGAATTTTAGACACTGGGATGGTCCCTTTAAAAAGACTCATCAAAAACTTGGAATGCTTTATCTACACAAACGCTACCTTTCTCTGTCTTCTAGACAACTCCTATCTACCACCTACCTCCTACCCTCCCTTTTGTATGGAGCTCCGCTACTCTCTAACCTCCAATCATCCCTAAAATCTAAACTTTCCTCGTGCTATAATAAAATTTCAAAGTTTGCCACAGGATCCAAATCCTCTACTCACCATTACAACTCTCTACATGTTGTAAATTGGTTGGAACTCCCAGGCTACCTAAATTTAATTCAGCTAACTACAGCACACAAGCAAAGTTTTAAACCTTCTAACTGTCCATCACTCTCCTCTTCCCTAAAACTTCACCAGCCACATAGAACACTTAGATCCACAAATCAGAACCTGTTAGAACTTTACAAGCCTTTACATGCACCAGGGCAACTTCTACTATCATTCTCCCTTGCCAGATTATGAAACTCTCTTCCCCCTTACATTAGAACCACCCCAAACCTACCATCCTTTAAAACCCTACTCCACTCTCACTTCTACTCCCTCTGGGAGTGCTCCTGTACCCATCCTACCTGATTCTTGACACCTATCCCTATTCTATTCTACTCAAATCTCTGCCACAGCTTCAATTCATTTCTCTAAAATTCCTTTGCCTAAATACATGTATTGTATTAAATGAACATAAATGTATTGTTTTTGCAAATATCTTATAAGTGATTGACTCAGCTCATACATTTCAAGATATGTAAAATCTTGTCTTGCTGTATATTGAATGTTGCTGTATTAATACATTGTATATTGTCTTTCTGTCTGGAGCTTTTCTCCTCGGGCCACCATTGAAAATGGGTTACCTTGGCCCAAAGGACTTTCCCAGTGAACAAACTGAAATAAATAAAATAAAAATAAATGTAAACATGTAGAAACAGTCAGGTTTGCCCCTACCCCCAATCCAGCACAGAAATTTACTAACAGTCAGGTTGCCCCCCCCCCCCCCCGATCTGGTGTAGAAATGTAGAAACAGTCAGGTGTGTCCCCACACAACCCTATGTAGAAATGTAGTAACAGTCAGGTGTGCCCCCCCCACTCCCATGTAGACATGTAGAAACAGTTTGGTGTGCCCCTACCCCCAATCCAGCATAGAAATGTAGTGACAGTCAGGTGTGCCCCCCCAATCCGGTGTAGAAATGTAGAAACAGTCAGGTGTCCCCCCCCACAATCCTATGTAGAAATGTAGTAACAGACAGGTGTGCCCCTCCCACGCCTATGTAGACACGTGAAAACAGACAAGTCTGCCCCTTCCCCCAATCCAGTGTAGAAATGTAGTGACACTCAGGTGTGCCCCCCCAATCCTGTGTAGAAATGTAGTAACATGTATGAGTAGGTATAATACAAGTGGAGCACAAATGCCTGGAGGTGGCCAAGGTAGCAAGATAGGTTGTAACATTTGTACAATATGCAGGTCTGTTTGTGTTTGGATGGTGTGTGTTTCATAATGTGTGAGAGTGGTCAGTATGTATGCATGTTGAGGTAAGACCTGGTGGCCATTGGCCACTACTGCTGATAACAGGAACAAGCCCTCACGACTGCAATGCCAAAGACAGTCCCCACCAGTATAACACATGCTAGCAGTAAGCCATTGTAAATGTATGGTAGTAATATGTGTCACCATCTGAAAGACTGACATGGCACAACTGTTGGGCTAGATATACAAGCAGTACACAGGGGAAAGAACCCCAGACATACAGTATATATAGTGTCAATGTGAAATGGAGACACCATTGGATTTGTACATATTAGTATGCATCACAGTAACTGGACCTGTAGTAGGGGATACCGGTGATGTCTGCCTGAACACCTGCAGATCATAAAAGAGGTAGGACTAATGTATTGGGGATCAGCTGATGTACCTGCACATGCCAGCATAACTGCAATGCCCCATGCATTTCTGTGTGTCAGATGCAATTTGTGTCCATAGCACACATGCACCCAGCCACGCAAACACCACCCACAGGCACTGCTCTGGCAATATCCCTGCTGTGGGGAATGGGTACAGTAAAACCCCACCTGTATATGGCAATAGTGGAAGACTACACCATGCAGTACAAGTGTCCCATGCAGGTGTCTCCCTAGCTGTAGGTAACACCTTGCCAGCATCCACCTGATCAAGACTGATAGAAGTTTTTGGAATGAACAACTATCACACCTACCCTGTCACCCCAGCGGAATATACTGTATGGTGGCCTGGGTCTGTAGGACTGACAGAGTGCAACGGCCTGCCAAATCTGACTTGCACCAACACCTAATGCCCCACAGGCGCCTGCCAAAGGTCCATGTCTCACACGTACTGCCAATGCATGTTATGTCATGGACACCCAAATAACAACATAACACACTCCACATAAGCCATATGCAAGGCCATGTAGACAACCCACAGTAACATGTCCACCATGTCCCACTGCATGAACTGTGGACCAACACTATCACACACCTGTGATGTGATGATACCCTTAGGGAAAGTATCAGAGTATGTATACATAATGTATGGAAGAGGTTAGAATAACAGAGTGGGGTGTGGGAGCATGGGCAGCATGGAATGTGCAGGGTCCGACACCAAGCTGTGTGCACACACTATCCCTGGTTGTAAACACTTTAATGGGTGGTTACACACCTACCCGTACGCCACAATAGGGTAAATGGCCTGACCCATGGCCCCTACCTCTGGCTAATCTGTGCAAATCTGTACAGCTGTGAAGCATTGCCACAGCAAGATAAGGCCATGCTGCCATGTTAATGGGCAGACAACTATGGGATCCTCTGTCAGCACTGTACCAAGGTGCTGAACTGGATACACAAACACAGCACCAAGTGTCTGCAGCTCCCCCTCCAGAATGGCATAACTTACCATGAATACGTAGGTGTCTGCCCACAATACCAGACACAGCTGCAGTCACCCTTGTCCCCCTAGTCATCACTGTGAGCAAGAATGTCCACCTAATAGTACACGAGGACAGAAAACATCACTGTGTATAACAGTACAAGTCTGAATATCTCTGCTAACAGCAGTACCATGCAGCTGAAGTAGCACAGACACAATCACCTACAGTACACACTATCCTCTGCATAGTTTGTCCCCATATTGCCAAATGATCAATGGATACCCTGCAGAAACAGTATGCTATCTGTAGGTGTACAACACAAAGGTCAGCACTGCAGTACAAACTACCTGGAATTGATCCACACATTCAATACAGAAGAGCATATTGGGCATGCTCACACACTTAGACAAATGAAGGCAATGTCAGCCAACAACATACTGAAAGTTCATACTGGGCATTCTCACACACAAACAAATGAAGGCCATGTCTGCAAACAAGAGTGGATCAAACATATCTTGTAGTTGCAGATGTTAGTACAGACACTCCTCAGTATAGGTTCATAGGTTCATAGGTTGGTACTAGGCTATCGGCCCTAGGACCTATACAAGCCTAGCCATAAGAATTCCCTGGATATTTCTTCCCACAATATTTACTTCTCTGGACCCCTGTCTAGCAGGGTGACTGACATGATCTCTGGGGTGAATTTCTTATCTCCCATCCAATCATCAAGGTTCCTTTTGAAGAGGGCCAATGAGGTGCTCTGCTTGACATGTATGGGCAGTCTATTCCAGAGTATGGGGAGTCTCTGGGTCAGGAACCTATCCCTCCAGCATGTTTTGTTCATTGTGATGACAAGGTTTAGATCCCTGGAGCATGTGGCTGTGAGGGATTGGGATTTCTTTAAGTGGAACATGTCCAACAGCTCAGGGTTTGACATGGCCTTGTATGTTAAGCAGAGATCACCTCTGAGTAGACGATATGCCACAGAGTATAGCTGTAGTTTTTTTAGATGGTCAGCATATGGCATCTGCTTTAGGCCTGTGATTCTTTTAGTGAGGTATTTCTGTGGCTTTTCCAGCTGTTGCAGATGCCTTGTGAGGTACATAGCAAATGGGGCATTATACTCTATAATGGGTCTTATGAGGGATGAGTACAGTGGGACAATGACCTCCTTCTTTCTGGATGAAAAGCCCTTAGTGATGAGGTGTGCCACATAGAAGTATTTCCTGACTGTTGTGGTGATGTGGTTATTGAAAGTGAGACCACTGTCCACCTGTGTCCCTAAGTCTCTCATCACACTTTCAATGTTTAGTGTACTGTCACCTATGTGGTAATTCATGGGTACATGTTTTTTTTTCCATACAGCACTCATGCTTTGCCCACACACACACACACACACACACACACACACACACACACACACACACACACACACACACTGGATAGGAACGCAGGCATTTACCCAAGGACAACACACTATAATAAGCCAAAAGTAGAGTTGTGTGGAAGAGAGTGACTGCCACAAGGGGCCATCCATTATGAAGCCTGTCCCACCCAGCACACAGCGAAATGGCTACAACCACATGAGGTTCGGATGTCACTCACTGTAGACCTTAGCCACTGGTATCTGTCAGCATTATGGACAATGTGGTGCAAGTGCTAGCTGTGCAACATGACTGTACAAGAAAGTAGTCATCTAGCAGCTGTATACACGTACCTGTGGAATATAACCCTGCGTGTGCCCACATGTAGTGTGTCAACCTCTAGATGAATGGGTTATGGCCCATGCACACACACACTGCCCTCCCCATAGCCATACTATAACAAGCCTGCTGAGGTTATCCGCTTTGAAATGCACCCTTGTGAAATGTGAAGGCCAGTAATCTCTGTGGTGAGTCCTATAAATGCGTACTGCTGTAGTGTGATAAACTAGTTAGGTAGGAGTTCTAATCCCAGACATGGCAACTGTGTGTGTGTGTCTGTGTGTGTGTGTGTGTGTGTGTGTGTGTGTGTGTGTGTGTGTGTGTGTGTGTGTGTGTGTGTGTGTGTGTGAGTGTTACTGTCTGTGAAGAGAGTAATGCTTTTTAAGCTAGTCACACTAACTACAATTCAAATGTCCTACTTTGTCAAGGTCGCTGATGTCATACACTGTGAAATACACTTTTTGGAAAGCTGTAGCCCAGTAGTCCTATAACTGCATACTGCTGTAGTGTGATAAACTAGTTAGGGAGAAGTTCTCATCCCAGACATGGCAAGTGTGTGTGTGTGTGTGTGTGTGTGTGTGTGTGTGTGTGTGTGTGTGTGTGTGTGTGTGTGTGTGTGTGTGTGCATGTAGAGAGCAACGCTTTTTAGGCTAGTCACACTCACTACAATGAAATTGCCCTACTTTGTCAAGGCTTCTGATGTCATACACTGTGAAATACACTTTTTGGAAAAGTGTAGTCCAGTAATCTCTGTGGCACATCCTATAACTGCATACTGCTGTAGTGTGATGAACTAGTTAGGTAGGAGTTTTAATCCCGGACATAGCAACTGTGTGTGTGTGTGTGTGTGTGTGTGTGTGTGTGTGTGTGTGTGTGTGTGTGTGTGTGTGTGTGTGTGTGTGTGTGTGTGTGTGTGTGTGTGTGTGTGTGTGTGTGTGTGTGTGTGTGTGTGTGTGTGTGTGTGTGTGTGTGTGTGTGTGTGTGTGTGTGTGTGTGTGTGTGTCTGTGTAGGGAGCAATGCATTTTAGCCTAGCCACACTCACTACACTGCACATGCCCTACTTTGGCAATCCTGCTGATGTCATCCATTGTGAAATCCACCTTTGGGGAAGGAGTGCTTCAGTAATCCCCATGGTGCATCCTGTAACAGCATCATACTGTAGTGTGACATAGAACTTTGGTAGGGGTTCTATTTCCACACATGTCGGTTGTTGATGTTTTGTGTGTGCTTCAATGTCTGTGTATGGAACAATACATTTTAGTCTAGCCACACTCACTGCAATTCAAATGCCCTACTTTGGCAATCCTGCTGATGTCATTCAGTGTGAAATACACCTTTGGGGAAACAGTACTCCACTAATCTCCATGGCGCAACCTATAACCGTGTAGTGCTGTGGTGTAATAAACTAATTAGAAAGGAGTTCTAATCCCAGACATGACAGGTGTGTGTGTGTGTGTGTGTGTGTGTGTGTGTGTGTGTGTGTGTGTGTGTGTGTGTGCGTGTGTGTGTGTCTCTGTGTTTGTAACTCGTGTCCTGTGTGGAGGTGGTTGTGAGTGTGTAACAACTGAGCTCAATGTTGAGCGGGTTATGCTGATATTGTATATGGTGGCCCTAGTATATATCACAATATCCACTGTACAGGGATAACAGATGTGAAATAGCTGAGAGGCTGGGGTGCAAATCCATACCCCTACATATGACATCAAGGCCAGGCAAACAAAGTTAGCAACCATAGTATTACCCAGAGCACACTCTCAACCCATGTTTCATACACACACACACACACACTTGCCTAGGCAACAGCCGCCATGTTGGTAGTACCCTGCATATTGCCCACTCATAGTAACCATGGTGTGATTACAGTGGGCTACAGAGGGCATGGCACCCTGTCCATCTGTCCAATAGGTACGTACATGCCGATAGTGCACCTTCCCCATGTTCCCCACTGGACACCTGCAACACATGTGGTTCAATCAAATGTGACCCACAAAGGACATACCATGCCTGAAACCATGCCCTCTATGGACAGATGCCACTGACATCATGGAATGCTGGTATCATGCTATCAATGTAGGTGCAGGGTAAACCTGCTGTCCATTACAAGTTCTCACCACATGAGGCCAGGAGTGGCACATCTGATGATAATCTGTGTACACAACATGGGCCAGACACCCCAGATACAGTTCCACATGTCACTGTACATGCATGTGGGAGGTGTGCACATCCCAGACACCATCTATGTCATGGACTAAGGAACACATACATGGCAAGCAATGCACAGCAATGGCCACACACAATAGTCACCCAGGTGACTGGATGGTGAATACAATACCTGCCTGTGTGGGCAAAACCAGAAACTACACCCCTGAGCCACAGTGCAGACCATTGTCATGTGGGCTGATGCCAAGGTATACCCATCACCTAGCCTTGCATAGCTGTCTGGCACAGTCGACCACTACACACCCGTGAAGCAATGCACCCATGCATGTCAATACTGGCACTGTGTGTGTGTGTGTGTGTGTGTGTGTGTGTGTTGTATGATGCATATGATCCCATTCACACTCACTGCAACCCCGAGTGGCATACCGAAGCATGCTATCCAATGTCAGACACCTCCACATACTCTTTGCCCATATAACCTCTGTATGACCCCTGTGGTGCATGTGATACTTGCACAGTAATGTGTTGTGGCAATCTCACTAGTGATGAGTTGTATTCCTGGCCTTGCCATGTGTGTCAATGTGTGTGCGTCCCTGTGAGAGCATGGCTGTGTTGATACTGGCTACCATATAGCTACCATATCCCTGTTGCAGATGCCACTCACCATCACATATACATTTTGAGGGCTCCTCAACATGTAACCTATGTGGCGCATCTGATAACTGCATAGAAATGTGATAGCATGAAATAGTCATCAGGGGTTTGATACCCTGTGCTGGTAGGTGTGTGACACAAACATGCTTACAATTTACTCTCCCACTCCTCCCTGACTTTACTTTGCCTCTGCCTGCCTCTCTCACTCCCTCTCTGGTGGATGTGGAGATCTACACCTGCTTTGCTTAGGCAGCAGCATGTGTATTTTAATTGATGCTCATGATTGGCTGATGGCCACTGCACGAATTGCAGCCTTCCTCTAGCTGATTGCATGTGGAACAGCTGTGGTAACATTCCCATTGCCAATTGCATGGAAACACACTCCAATATCTAGGAACATCATGTTGGCGTTGGGCCTTTTCATTCACTGTGAGCAGGAACTCGTTCTGTTGTTTGGCAAACAGCATCTCAGATGGAGTAGGGATTTACCTATAACAACATACACTGTGGAAACAGGGCAACACACAGGAGGGGGATGTGCCTGACCTGACTACAGACTGTAAGTGCTGCTATACTGCATTTGGAGTAATGTTGGTTTAACAGGGTGTGTGTGGATATGGCTGTCCTACATGTTTTAATAACTGCCATGTCAGTGCTATGTTTATGAGGGAACCCCATCTGTAGGGTCATCTGCAGACTGGGCAGTGTGTGGTGTCTGTTGTTTCATGTGCTACCTAGAGAGCACCTATCTGTGGACTGCAGAAGGTAGTGTGAGGATTGCAGTCTGTAGATGGTGACAGTTGTGAGAGTTACTGACTTCATATCCCTCATAGGACATATGTTGCAACAAACCTTGTTACAACAGTAAATGTATGAGGTTATCACAGCAACATGTCAATATTGGCCCTGTGTATGTGCCTCCAGCCTCCAGTAAGAGGTACATATGTGCTCTGCACCATAATTAGTGACATCATAACTGATAACAAGCCAGTGAGATATCAGACTGTTACACATGTTATGTATAGTAGGGGTTATATCTGATGACATCACCTGGATATTCTGTGGTTGTGTGCACAGTACTGAGATCTGTGTACATAAGGTGAATATTGACAGTGTATGTATTGATAAAATGTACATTGGCTTGTGTACAGACTGTGGTAGATGTCATTGTTCTTGGTCCCTTTCTATCTGATGTTACATGCTGCTCCACTGTATGTTACCTATCAGCTTACATGTTTGTAGGACCATACACACACATGTCCCATACCACAGACAGGCATCAGACCACACTGTGTATCGGCCCAGTATATGTAGGGTTAGTGTGTGAGTGGCACATATGAGGATGGTGTTGAACAAATAATCCATATACAGTAATATAACGCTAGTGTACCATACATGGCTGTGTCTATGTTCACATTGGCTATGGTTATGCACTTTCACACTGATGTATTGTACTCTGTGGTGTGACATGTTTGTAGCGCCTGCTATATATGCAGGTATATTTGCATTCCCCAATAAGAAATGTAGGCCACTGTAGAGCCAGTCTGCCTGTAGCCTGCACAGTGCTTTGTTACATGCCTAGCAGCTTAGTGCACGTACCCAGTGAGATGTCATGTCCAGATACTTGCCAGATGTACTGCTTCCAGTCCTCCCTTAATAGTCATGTATGTCATACAGATCAGTGGGATGCTGTACAGATGTATGTCAGTATCTAGTGGGTAGTATGTGGCCATGGTACATCTGAACCAGTGGTTATTATGTGTCAGGACAGACAGGGATGTATGAATGCATAACCTATGGGGGCACATGTATACCAGTTGTTATGTATTATACCCATCTACATGGCTGTTAACATCCACATTGTCAGGCTAGGCCCACATGTCTTGCACTAAGGGGTTATGTGTACACCTCTGGGTTGTCCAGGGTGTGTCAGAATGTCCACATATATTAGCCAATATCTCTGCTGTAGTCCACAGAAGCATTATGTGCTAGCAGCGGTACTGTACTATGATGTTTTTAGGATGCCTGTCAGAAGCCAATGGTGCATATTTTAGAAGCAGATGTAACCTCCCACACACACCATGTCTGTGAAGACAATCCCTATTACAGATGAAATAGTCTACAAATATGCCTGCTATACAGACCTGACATCCCCATGCACAGACATTATTACAGACAGCAGGTAGCAATACCTCTTACAGGAGAACCTGCACACTCAGGCCTGCTACATATTTGTAGGAGGTTCCAGAACTACAGACAGAGTGTGAGAAGAGTTGTGCTATGCTTTGTATAGTACTGGTGTTACAGGGTTTATGTGTAAATACTAGTTTACCTTGGAATGCAGTCTGTCTGCATAGCTCTCAACTGTGGGCCTTTCCTCTTAATGGCTAAAGGTGTGCCTATCATGTTTTGTCTGTCCACCACACAGGTCCTGTGTCAGATATTTCACTGGCAGTGTGTGTGTTGAGTGCTTTCAGTATATGGCTACATCCATTTATGTTTCTAACCTCAAATCCCTGACTAAGGGTATGTTGCAGACTATCCTGTAACACTAGTGACTTGCTTTGTGTATGAAAACAGTTTTTCACATATGGGCCTGTGTTCCAGCCTTTGTCCTCCAACTACATACCAAACTTTGACATATGACATGCTGTCAGGGGTTGTTCTGTAGTGGGCTGTGGGTATATCATGCTGGCAATCCTGCCACCAGTCCACTGCTGTTGTATCCTGCACACATACGGTGGGGCTGGGGCCATATATGTGTGGGCTTCACCTACACAATACATGTGTGCTCTTATGCACTCCAGAGGCTAGTGTATGTAACAGTGGTATATGGACCTGTATTATTGAGCCTGGGGGAGGGATGCACCATAAATAACCTAGGCCATTACAACATGTGGGGGTATCAAAGGTGAGCTGCCTTAAGGTATCTGAATGTACATTACCATACAATTCACCTATATTTAAATTAATTACATGAATTGGGTTAATACAGGCCTACTACCTCCTGCCATACAGACTGTTCTCTTTGTCAGTGTGCTTGTGATGGTGTCACTTATGCCTTGTTATGTAACAGTTACATCTCATAGTGTCAACTGAGGTCTTTACTACCTAGTGATTGTGTACAGAGTGTAGATAGAGGCTACTGAACTATACACCTGCATTATTTACTGTTGATTGTTTGGTATCCTGTGGCCCAGTCTGTCTTTACTATTGTACTATTTAAAGGGCTCAGTCTGGACAGCAACATTTGTAAACCTTTCCAGACTACTGTATTAGTATAACTGTTTCACAGTTGCATTACTCTGTTTATATGGATGTCCGTGTCTGAACAGTTATATGACATGGCATATACAACTGTAATAGTACACAAATAGAAGGTTTTACATGTATGCAAACCTGTGTGTGGTGTTATATCCCATGACCTCTCTGTGGGTGTATGTTGCAGGCAACGATTGTGATTTGTATGGGTGGCTCATACAGTGTCCAGTTATTAAGGTGTTAACTGTAGGAATAGTGGCTGTTCCATATTGTGTGCACCTTCTACATATGTATCTCTGCGTGTGCATGTGTAGTCACATATATATATATATATATATATATATATATATATATATATATATATATATATATATGTGTGTGTGTATGTATCCGCATATATGTGGCAGTTCATATGTTTCCTAGGGATGTTGATAGCTTCCACATTGTACATTTCCTATGGGAGCCAGACTGTACTGCATGATATGTTACCGATACCAGCCTGACATCATACAGGTGGGATTTATGACTGTTAGCATCTTGTGCCCATGTCATGTCAGGTCCTGGTTATGGGATTTGCAACACTTGGAAGTGTATTGCAGGGCGGATGTGTTTGGCTGTGGGGGGTATACCTATTCGTACAAGTCATATAGGTTCATAGGTTCATAGATTAGTACTAAGCTAACTGCCCTTGTGAGCCATTTTAAGCTTAGCCAATTATCCCTTTTGAGACTCAAACCCTGCACCTTGTGTTTGTAAGGCAAACACCTTAACCATTAGGCCACCCTCCCAACCCCTCTCAACCACATTAACAGTGCATGTAGACATATATGCTTTAGTTATTTTCCCATTGTTATCTACAGATGTATGTCTGTATATACCTATATAGATTTTTATATATCTGCTTACATAAATATAACTTTGTCCGTATATATCTACATAGATATAAATATCTGCTTACATATATATAACTTGCTGTATATATTTAGACATATAGATGTAGCCATATATATCTATAGATGTAGGCATTTGTATGTATATATGTTCATATATATGCATATATATATATACATATATATATATATATATATATATATATATATCTATAAATATATATATAAAATATATATATATATATATATATATATATAAAAAAAAAAATATATATATATATATATATATATATATGTTGTATCTGTTTAGATAATATATTTACACACACACACACACACACACACACACACACACACACACACACACACACACACACACACACACACACATGCATTTACATGTTGGAATACAATATCTGTACCGTTGAATGACTGGGCTGGATGATATGTTTGTGACTACATCAGGGTTATGTATATCTGACATGGCTTAGTGGTAAATCACTTTGTCTATAGTGTGCAGGGTTCTGCATTCGAGCCTTGCAGAGGCTGTTTATTTTGTTGTTGGGCAGAACAAGGGCCATTGGATACAGAGTGATTAAGGCACTTTTGAGCATTTGTAAGTGGGTTTGCGCGGGTTGGCGCAAGGGTAAGCAATGCTAACATCTGGTTACATATGCTTACAGAGTGTTAGCTTCAGAATTGCTTAACCTGTGTGCGCATTGCTTACCCCTGCGCAAATGGGCTTAAGCTTGCTTACTAGTGCTTAAATATGCTTGCTACTGCTTAATGGTGCTGAAACCTGCTTGCTAGTGCTTTATTCATTATGAAACTGACACCTCACATTTGCATTTACTGCAGTACTCCAGTTCATAAATATGTTATTTAGTGGGTTATGCAACAAAAATATTAGTCATAACGTGCTTTGCCATGGAAAATGGAATGTGCTGCAGTGGGACTTGAACTGGGAATGCCTACTCGTAAGGCGAATGCACTGCCCACTACACTATTCTATGCTGCTTCATTTGCATATATCTTCCTTGTTATCCTCTTCAGCCATTTAAGCTGCATTAACTGAAGCTAAGTGATGGGCACACCCTGCACCTACGGTTAGCTTTAATTGGATTAAAAAAAAAAACATGGGTTTGTTCATTTTATTTTTGTATACTTTTGCTGTTGTACATGAGTGGGACTGTTGGTGGGGATATGCGGACACCTATGAGCGGTCTTGCTCATTTCTTACCCCTTTCTGCTGTTTTTCATTGCGGGGGCATGTATATTCTGAGATCTCTGCTCTCAGACACACCCCCTGCATTCTTGCACGCTTCGTGTAAGATTAGATGCTCAGGCAGGCCACCTCATTACTATGCATGATGCACTGCCATCCTGCTCCTAAATGGCCACCTCCATGCAGGGCTAAGCTAGTCCTGCACAGAGGAATAGTAAATCTGGGAGCAAGGGAAATAAAGTCAGTAAATAACTATTGCATAACTTAAGAACTTTAAAATGTTTTATATGTGCTAGATAGAGTTGTTAAAAAGTGAGTGCATTTAAGAGTCTATATTATATTCTTGAAAGCCGACAATATCGAAGCTGATATTGTCGACATGAGAATACTGAAAGCGGAGAACATCGAACGTGTAAACGGAAATCTCCATAAGGGGAGATTTCTGTTTACTGCAATGTAGTGCGGTCTCAGAGTTGGTATATTTAAGTAGCGGGGGTATGGGGGGCACAGCCCCCATGTGGGGGGTGCAGGGGGGCTTGCCCTCCTCCTTAAACCCGTTAGGGTACTTTCTTCTTCTTTTTTTATTGTTGTTTTTATAAGTTCGATATTTGAAGACATCAACCATATGGTGCCGACCATATGGTGTTTGATGTTTTCAACCGTCGATCTGATAATATAGACCCCATTTTTCAGCATACTTATTGGTTCATAATGATGAATATGACTGTGCAAGGAGCCATTACACTATATCACTAAAGCATTCGGCTGATTGAGAATTTTATGAGCTATTTATGGCTAAGTTTCAAATTTCATCCTCTGGAACTGACAAATCTGTAAATGGTGCAATGCATTTACCTTAATGTAAGAAGCTTTAATTATCCACAAAAATGTAAAAACACCAATGCATAGTTGCAAAAACATAACAATGAGGAAATTTACTTACAAGAATGCAAATTAGCTAAAATGCATAGTAGAATACTGTGGAACTTTTCACAAGATATCTGTTTATACAACTTGCACAAAAAGGCAAAATCAGAAGTTCCAAAATTGTTCAAGGATTCAGTAGTTTGGAAACTGGATGAACATAAGGTAGTGGGGGAGAGAAGAGAACCATGCTTGCCATTCTGCACCCCATCCCCAGGTCCATTGACCAATGGGGATGTATATTTTAGTAATATTGACAGAGTTATTCAGTACTTAGCCGAACATCATATAAAATCACAGAAAGTACCATCTGTGGTTATGTACAAAACTGAGTCATCTCACATTTGGAATGTATTATACCCTGACAAAGCAGGATGCATTTATATATCATCTGGACTTAATTTATATTAATTACTTATTTCCAGCAGATTATATTAATTGCTTATATTAATGTGAAAATTACTTGAAGTCAAAAAGTCTTTGTCAGTCCACTGACTGACCATGCAGCACTCACCTTGAGCTGCTAGAGTTAGGGTTGGAAGCGGAGTGTAAACACGAGAATGGATCTCTAGTTTGGAAGGACTTGATGTTTATAAAAGGGATAAAAGAAAGAGTTTCATCCTATATTAAAATAACCATCCCAGTGGGAAGCATTTCAAAAATTAGAATTAGAAAATTTGTGTTGATGGAAGAAAGTATAATGTATGGGTAAAACATATTCTTACATTTGTTCAGCTCAAAAAGGATGGGATAGTTCCCCATCAGGACAGTATTTTAAGAAGATTCAGGCACAAAATGGTTTTAGTTAGACATTAGAAAACAGTAAACATGCAATTAGGCACAGTAAAAAAGAAAAAGCACAACTGTACCTCATAGGTTCATAGGTTCATAGGTTCATAGATAAGTACTAGGCTATCTGCCCAAGGGCATTAATAAGCCTAGCCAGAATGTGTTGTCTTTCACCACCCCCTTAGATTAGTTCCCTGTGCCTCTGTCCAGCAGAGCCATTAGTTCCCTGCGCCACTGTCCAGCAGAGCCACTGCAGTGATCCCCGGGGTAAATTTTCTGTTTCCCATCCACCCGTCAAGGTTTCTCTTGAAGAGTGTTAGTGAGGGGCTCTGCCTGATGTATATTGGAATCCTGTTCCAAAGCATGGGGAGTCTCTGGGACAGGATTCTATCCCTCCAGCATGTCATATTTATCGTTTGGTGAGGTTTATATGTCTAGAGCATGTGGCTCTTCAGAATTTGTTTTTTTTTTAGGTGGAGCATGTCCATCAATTCTGGGTTGGATATGGCCTTGTATGTCAGGCAGAGATCACCTCTGAGCAAGCGGTATGCAACCGAGTACAGCTGGAGTTTCTTGAGTCAGGCTGCATAGGGCATCTGTTTGAGACCAGTAATCCTCTTGGTGATGTACTTTTGTGGTCTTTCCATCTGTTGCAGGTGTCTTGTAAGGTACATCCCAAATGGGGCGTTGTATTCTATGATGGCTCTAATGAGTGATGAGCAGAGTGGCACAATAACCTCTTTTGTTCTAGATGCAAACCCTTTTGTGATTAGGTGGACCACAAAGAAGGATTTTCTAACCACCTTGGCAATATGATTATCAAAGGAGATATTACTATCTACTTGGGTCCCCAGATCCTTTATTACATTTTCTGTATTTAGAGGACTACCATCTATGTGGCAGTTCACGGGTACTTTATTTTTTCCAAAGGGGATGACTATGCACTTTTTGGCATTTAGCTTGAGGCCATGATTTTGACACCAGGTATCTGTCTCAGTGAGACCCTTCTGGAGGGTGTCTGTATCAGCCGGAGAATCAATTATGGCCCCTAGTTTGCAGTCGTCTGTGAACCTGGTCAGCCATAGTCTTCCTATGCTTGCCTGTACCTCTGAGAAGTATATACCGAACAGGAGGGGTCCTAGGACTGAGCCCTGGGGGATGCCACTTGTAACCAGTTTAGAGTCAGACATAGAGCCTACAACTCTCACCATGTGGGTTCTATCCATGAGCCAGTTGGCAACCCATCTCATGATGTAGGGACTTATGTTCAAGCTGGTGAGCTTGTCTATAATACTAGAATGGGGAATGGTGTCAAAAGCCTTTGTGAGGTCTAGGTAGGCTGTGTGGACCTCCTTTCCCTCGTTTAATGCCTTGGTAACTGTCTCAAAGAAGTCCACCAGGCTTAGGAGGCATGATCTGCCCTTAACAAAGCCAAACTGGGTAGGGTCCAAGGTTTGGAGGTTCCCAATGTCTCTGTTAATGAGTTCCATGATGATGTGCTCCATAGCCCTGCAGACCAGGCTAGTCAGGCTTATAGGTCGATAGTTCCTGGGGTCTGTTGTGGCTCCACCTTTGTGGAGTGGGATAATTGTTTCTGTGTGCCACTCTGTGGGTACGTAGCCTGTAGAGACGCTGAGTTTGAACGGTGTGTTTAGTTGAGGGGTTAGTTTATTTTGGAGCTCTTGTATGACACAGCTTGGGACACCATCCGGTCCCATTTAAGCTGTATTTTTGGCTTTGGATATGGCTGTTTTAACCTGTGTGTCGGTGACTGATGGGGCCCTACATTCTTCTGGTATGGTTATGGGCCCTTTAGGGGGGTGAGAGGGGTGTGAAGTTTATACTAAACTTGTCTGCCAGAATGTTGGCAATATCAGTCGGTTCAGTGTATGTTGTGCCATTCTGCACTAACTCAACGTGAATCTGAGAGTTTCCACTTGGGTTCTTGACATAGCTAAAGAACGCTTTGTGGCTATCTTTGGAGTCATTGGCAATTTTTCTTTCGAAACTAGCCTTAGATGATTTAATGAGGGATCGTAGTTTCTTGCTGATACTAATCAGGGATGTCTTTCCTTCTTGGGATTTTACTCTTTTCTGTACTAGTTTCCTCCTTCTGTTGTATAGCTTGTTTATGGCAGGGGTCCACCAGACTGGTTTCCTTTTCTTGGAGGAGTGAGCCTTGGTTTTGCTTGGGATAGCATGATCCATGCATTACTGCAGATGCTTATAGAGTACCTTTGTAAAGGTTTCAGCAGCTTGGACAGCATTGTCCTTTAATATGGAGGCTGTGATCCTTTCCACCTCGGTCTTAAGTAACGCGAAGTTTGCTTTTGAAAAGTTTTTCACGGTGGTTTCCTTGATTGGGGGTGGGGGCGGGGGAGGAATGTGGATATCCCGAGTTATTAGCCTATGGTCTGATCTAACCCTCTGGTGGGGGTGTTGACCAGTTGATCAAGGGGATTCGAGTTTATAAATTCTAGGAAGTGTTGGGCAAGGGAGTTAGTACTTGAGTAGTTCTCCCAGTTTATGTTTGGGTAATTGAAATCACTCAGTATTAGGGTGTTTGGTAGGACCTTCATATTTCCCAGTGTCTCCAGAAATGCGGAATGGGGATTCTGTGTCATGGTGGGTGATCTGTAGCAAGCTACAATTTGGATTGCATTTTTGCCCATTGTTAGTTGCACATGGATGATCTCTGGTGCATTGTGCTGCGCCAGTAACCTGGATGTGTGGGTTTCCTTGATGAATATGGATATACCCCCACCTTTTGTGTTTTGGTCCTGGTTCTGTGGCCGAAAGGTATGGTATGAGTTATAGCCTAGTAGTGCTGGGGTGCTCTCAGGAGCCTTAAACTAGGTTTCTGTTACTGCACAGATTCCGATGTTCTCCATACTGAGGAGTGCCTTGAGTGTGTGCATTTTGAGATTTAGACTTCTGGTGTCGAGTAGCATTACCCTCAGTTTTTTGTTACTTGTGCTATTTATGGTGGTGGGTTTGTCTTTTGAGCCTTGCCTAAAAAATGCACTATGGGGGTGGCAAGAGCCTTGGCCAGTATTCAAAAGCCTAAGGGTGACAGGTGCAAGCCATCTCTTGCAAAGCAACGTGGCTATTCACGCATGTATTCCCAGGTGGACAGATACTGGATCCCCTTTGAATGACACCAGAAACTTAGCCAATTGTTGAAATTGATCATTTTTTCTTTATACTGTGGCATCATTCTTGGTGAGGGCAGGATGCCACTCATGAGGGCAATAAGCACAATATGGGCCTTGGGGAACAAAGCAGACAAAGGTTTAGTCATGAGACTATTGCAAAGATGTGGCACAGAGCCCATCTTATTTACTACAACCAGAGACTCTATGAAAATAGTGATAAAGTCTGCTGATATCAGAGCAGAATTTGTTAAATTTTGCCCAGAAATTGAACTTAGAGAAAAATAAAGTAGATAGTACATGGGAAATGTGGCTTAATACGTTTTCAATATCTTGATGTTTCAGAGTTTTATTTTTAAGTAAGCTAAAAGCCTCTATAAAGGCCTTCAGTAAACTTGTATCATGTCAGAGGTGGATCATATACCTGATTATCTGAATCAGTCTTCTAAACTGTTCTTAAAAGACGTCCTACCATCTGCTTTTTTATTGTATAGGGAAAAACATTACACACCATCCCTGGTTAAGCACCCTTCTCCTCCACAGATAGGGACAACATGTAAATGCTCTGCTTTACTTTGGGTTATTCATGCTTAAAATTCAAGGGCTAAAAATTCCATGGGAATTTATGGTTTGGCTTCTAAAGATCCTCTGTGGATGAATAGCCTTGTAAGTACCCATGAACCTATGCAAATCAGTCCTGATCTGCAGTGAAAATAATTCATTTTTTATCATTGTTACAAAGCTTGGAACCACAAAAAAAATTATTATGCATTTCTACACATTTTCTAATTTCAACACCCATATTAGCCGTTAACTGAATATCACACACAAACACACACACACACTTAAAAATTAATATTAAATCGCTGCTTATCAAATGCTCAGCTTTCTTAAAAGCTCATCAAGTCCAGTTGAGTCAGCCTATAACCAGGGAAGAAATCTATTTTTGGCCTTTACAATGCAGCCCTAAAGTGGCAGCAAACGACTGAGAGGGTCTAAATGTAAAATTTTATTTAAAAAAAATAAATAAATAAAGGATCTTTCATCCTTTCCCTTACTCACCCTCTTCTGAGCACATCAGATAGAGAGATTAAATTTTTCATTGGTACATTCAGGAACAACTATTCTCTCTAAACCAGATAAGAAGCCTTTTAACATACAAAATTGCTACCCTATTGCTCTACTTAGATTTAATTTAAAACTGTACCTAAGAATACAGGTAAAATATTTAAGATTATTCTATTCTCCATTATTTTATCTATCCAGACTGAGTTCATGAAGGGCTGATCCAGCTGAGATAATCTGTGGACCATCCAAACATTAATGTAGACTGGTGAGGGTACCTAAACTCACAGCTGTTAGTCTAAAAATTACTTCATCTCAGTTCAGTGGTATTGCCTTTAGAGGTTCTTGGAAGCAATGAGATTCCCAGAAAGCTTTATTGGGCCAACACAAACTTTGTATGAGACTTCTGCTGTTAAAATACTTATTAAAATACCCCTGTCATTACTGTTTAACTTACTTCTAAAAAGGAGCAGCCAGTAGGTGACCCACTATTTTGAATAAGCCAGGGACGGTGTCAGATTGAATAAAGCATGGCATTAGCACTGATGCTTTTTTTCTGACAGTTTTCACATTATTCAAACTCAGAAACTGGTTAAGTTTACTCCTGTGATGCTTGATCTTTAAATGGGTGTAAAGATCAAGGTCACCTGTTGTCCCAGAATGACTACATCATTGTTTTATTATACCACTTCCATAAACTGATCACATTGTATTTATCTTCTATCCCCCATACCCCTTTTTTGTCACTTTTTTTTTGTTCATTTCTTGTCCTTCAAGCTTGTCAGAACTCTTCTTTCTCTTTGTATTTGTTTCCTTTATTTATTTATAATATTGCTTTTTCTGTTCTGTTTTCTTCTTCAGCTTCATTTATCCAATGTCTACTGTATTGCATTGCTTCCTCCATGTATGCACCTTCCTCTTTCATCACCCTAATAGTTACAGTTGTCATGATCACTTTTATTTTCTTCAACTTTCATTTACATTTACCATGCTTCCTTATTACTTGAGCCTCCTTTCAACATTGATTAAATGTCATTATACTTCACATGGGTTTCCACTCTATAGTTCACCCCTACCTGCTTTCCAGTCATTCACAGATTCTTCGACTCTTATTAGGCTAATGACTGGGGGGTGTCTTTCTAAGCTTAGCCAAGTTTTCCTAAAAAAATAATGATGCCTTGCATCCAAATAAAACATTGAGGCCAGACATTTATAAGCTACCTTTGTCCATAAGGGACGTGGGTGCTAGGCCCGGTGAATATTTCCTATTTCCCACTCACTTTTCTAGGTTTTGCTTAAACTGGATAATAGAGGAACTCAGCTTTACATGGATGGGAAGCCTGCTCCATAGGAGTGGCAGTCTCTGGGACACACATCTGTCTCTCCAGCATGTTCTGCTTAAGTCACAGACAAAATTCAGGTCCCTAGACCTTGTACTTCTGGTGCTCTTTGACTTATGAATATGTAGGAGATTCCTAAGTGTGGGATTTGTGAATGCCTTGTAAGACAGGCATATATCACTCCTCAGCAATCTATAGGAGACTGAATAGAGGGAAAGGGCTTTAAGGTGTTCTGCATTAAGCAGATTAGTTTTGTAAGGAACCTTTGAGGTCAATCAAGTTGCTACATATGTCTGGTCAGGTACATACCAAAAGGACCATTGTACTCTATGATTGGTCTGATAAGGGCGGACTACAGTGGGATAATGACTTGTTTGGACATAGATACCATGCCCTTACTTATAAGTTGCACAACATAAAAGGATTTCTTCACCACTGTGGCCATGTGGTTGTCGAAGGTAAGGGTACTGTCCATGTGCATACCCAATCCACGACCACTGGGTCAACTCTTAGGGGTATATTATCAACATGGTAATTAGCCAAAGGGTATAATTATGCATTTCTTAGTACTTAGTTTAAGACCATAGCTTTGGTACTATTTATTAGTTAGAGATAGACCTTCTTGAAGAATGCTAGTGTCTGTAGGGGAGTCAGTGTTAACCCCCCAGCTTGCAATTATCTTCAAACTTAATCGGCCATAAACCTTCAACATTTGCTTCCATTTCAGAGAAATAGATATCATAAAGGAGCACCGCAGGCCTAGTACCGATCCCCGGGGAACACTGCTTGTGATTGGCTTCTTGGTGGAGGTGGCCTCACCTATTTTGACCTCCTGGGTCATATCAGTGAGCCAGTTGGCTATCCAGGAGGTGACCAAAAGGTTTATACCTAAATTAGTGAGCTTGTCTATAATGGCTGAATGGGGTATTGTATCAAAAGCCTTGGCCAGGTTGAAGTAAGCTGTGTGCACAGTCTTACCTTCATCCAATGCTTTGGTGACCCTCTCAAAAAAGTCCACCAGATTTATTAGACATGACCTTGCTTTAACAAAGCTGAACTGTGATGGGTCCAGTCTTTGGAGATTACCTATGTCCTCCTTTAATCATACCCATGGTGATTCCTTCCATGGTCTTACATTTGAGGCTTTTAAGACTTTTGGGCCTGTAGTTACCTGGATTAGTGTTTGGAGTTCCTTTGTGCATTAGAATAACTGTAGCCGTCTTCCATTTCTTGGGCACAAAACCCAACTGAAGACTTCAGCTGAAATGTGATTCATGTGGACTAGAGAGGTCATGTTTCATGCTATTTAGTAAACATCTTGGGATGTTATTAGTGCTCATTGATGCAGTATGTTTGGCCTTAGTAATGGTTGGGAGGATTGTGTAATGTGGTATTTACTTTGGACTGTCGGGGGAGGGGGAGAAATTTAAGGTGAACATGGTAGCCAAAAGGTTGGCAATGGTCTCAAAATAAGTTCTTTGCAATGATTTCTATTTCCTCTGAGAATACGGACATAGCTATAGATAGCTTTGTGGTTGTCCTTTGCCTGAGAAGCTATTTTTTCTTAAAAGTAAGTCTTTGAAGTATGGTGAGTTGCACATGTATGAGTTCCAGTGGGTCATACACTTTAACTATTCTGAAAGTGCGATTGGTCTTAATATAGACAGATACTCCTCCACCTTTTGTTCCCTCCTGGACAGTAGATGTTCTAAAGGTGTGAAAGACATTACAACCTTGCATTGCTGAGGTACTCTCAGCAACCTTAAAGGCTTGCAGGGAGTGGAGTTTCTTGTTAAGACTTCTAGCATTGCTCAGTAACTAGCATAGGTCCATTTAAGTTGTTAGGTTTATCAGTTTGGCATTGCCTAAAAAGGCACTATGGAGGTGGAAAAGTTCTCTGCCAATATCTGAAAGCCTAGAAGGGATAAGTGTAGATCATCCTTGGCAAAGCAGTGTGGTATGTCTACCATGCCCTCCCAGGCCATCAAATATTGTACCCCTTTGGACTGACACCAGAAGCTGAGCCAATTTTTGAAAATCAATCACTTTTTGTTGGTAACATGGCATAATCCTTGGAGAAGGTAGTATGCTGCTCACTGCTAGGCTTATACCTGCCTGGGACACATAATTAGCAAGCTCGATCACATTTCACTTCATATAGTCAAGGGAGGTATGTCTTGGGTCATTAACACCCACATGGACTATGACAGAGTCATACTGTTTCCTATGGTTCAGTGACCTGAGTGCTGTGTGACCTGATGGATTCTAGGCCTGGAAAGGCAGCTAACAGTGACTGTCAATGTGACAAAAGGAGCTACTGCCAGCCCAGTTAGCTGGAATTCTGTAAATAATTATATGTCATTGGTGAATATCAAAATGATTTATATAATATGCTTGTGCTATGTGTATTAGAACTGTATGTTATATGTATATCAAACTGGTTTGTACAGATATTTGTGTTGAAGAGGTATTTTATAAAACGTTTATGTTTGAAATGCATCCACAGTATGCCCTACTGGAAAAACAGAAATGTAAGTGCACTATTGTAACTGTCTAAATGTATATAGTTTAACAGTGGAAACTGGAATACAGGAGGTTAACTTCAGTCCAGCAAATTTTAGGAAAATAGCTGAAATTAAATTACTTTATAGGCTACACAATAAAAGATGCTATCTTTCACTTTTCAATGCAGCTAGAGATACAGAGTCTGTGCTGAGAAGCTTTTTTATTGCCTTTAGGGTGAATTAATTACTAGTCTTGAAAGCATGAAGGAATGCAATTGTTTTATGACTTGCAGCATCTGCCAAAGATCTGAGGTCTATGTATTTTCACAGGTAGATGCTAAATACTGGCAGCTTCCAGCAATGGGGGTTTTGCCAGGGAACTAGACTCAGATGACAAGAAGTGATGTCATTCTGCAAGTTATTCCAGCAGTAATAATTGAGATATTAATTTGAGAAGTCTCTTAGCAAGAGTATTCTGTATTTTTTCTTGGATCTGACAACAACTAGGAGATCCAGTCACCACATCTGCCTTGCTCTATTAGTAAGTTCTTAAGTTATAGTATAATTCTCCTCGATACAGTTATGAATATAGTGAAGCTTAGTTTAGATATTTTTTCTTTATTTATTTATTTGAGACTGTCCTGCAATGTTGTTTTAAATATTTCCTGTGGTTTTGAACTCTTATGTCACTGTGAATATATATTTAGTATTGTCTTGTTTTTTATTATTATTAAATATATTTAAAACTTTCATCATGGCTGATCTGTGTAGAGACATTTAAGATCTGAGAGTACTTGCACATTTATTTGGTGACACTGTGTGGGCCACTCCTAATAGCCTTACTCTTGGTCAAACTACAATTTGTATTAATATTAATATTATATAGTAAAATTGGATACTCTTTGTTAAGGGCCTTAAAGTAGCTGATAAGGGGTTCTGGTAGCAGTGATAACTACCTTATAGTCTGGGAAGAAGGGGGTATAGCTAGTAAACCTGTGCAAGTCTTTTAAAGGTGCACGTGTGTGTGTGTGTGTGTGTGTGTGTGTGTGTGTGTGTGTGTGTGTGTGTGTGTGTGTGTGTGTGTGTGTGTGTGTGTGTGTGCATGTAAAACAAATCTCCAAGAGTGTGTGCATCAGCTACTTGGGCAGGGACATGAAGAACTGGCTGGGCAGAGAGAGTGTTGGAGGACCTGGCTTGGAACCCTGGCTGAGGACTCTGCCAGCAGAGAGTCTTATTGGGGATCTGGAGGAAGAGGGAGAAACCAGCACCAGACTGACTGTGGTCTTTGTGTGCTCTTAAGGGAAATTGCACTTAATGCACAGAGGTACATCTGGAAATACTGCTTGTGTATTTGTCATCCTCCCAGTGTACATCCCCCATTGGTGACAGTCATGAGGACTGAGGGTTCTTGATTATTGGTCCAGTTGTGGAGCGTCACACTCTCCTTACTCAGTCGGTGAGGGGGACATCTGTGTGCCTCATATAGAATCATCAATGACCAGAAAATTTGTCTGTGTGCTAGTTTGCTTTAAGGGCATAGCAGTGGAGGCATTGGATGCAGTGTTACTATGTGTATTTATGGGTGTTGTTTTAACAGAGTGCTTTTGTGATGACTGAAGACCCATTCTTTGAATGTACTGTGCAGGAGGACTTTGTGTTTTAGGTAGGCTACCTTAAGAACCTCAACATAAGTAGTTTAATGTGTAGGGTCTTTATCCTGTGTAGTAGGTGAGGTGCAAGTGTCAGTGATAACCTCTATAGGATTAGTTTTATTTGTATGAGAGAATTTTGCTTCTAGCATTAAAGTGCAGTTACACATCTTAAATACGCTGTTTTATTAAGAATAAGTGGGTTGTCAATATACATAACGCAATTGCTACAACACCTCAGAATACCCATCTCAACCAGACTGGCCACAGAGTTAGTCAGAAAGTGCATAACCATGGCCACTGGTTTACTAGGGAGGAGTGAGGAAAAGTTAAATATTGTACAAGTCAATAAGACAAGCAATGTGATGAGCAATGCTGAGCTATGAGCAAATTAGATGCTCTAGTACTTTAAAAAATCTGTCTAGATAGTAATGCCACACGAGTGCAGACCACAGACCAGAACAAAGACACTTAGTATAACAGGCACAACAAGCCTTAAGCAGCAATTTCCAGCTCAGAAGGGCAGAGGCTACCCTCTCCTTCCACAAGAGTGTAGACCACAAATTTTATTACTGTAAAATAACTGTCCTGAAGCCCAAGCACTTAAAGCAGAACTAAGCCACTTTTAGAATAACAGACAATAAGATTTCAACCAGCAATTCATAACTTTGAAGGGCGTAAGCTACCTCTCCTACCACATGAGTGTAGACCACAAACCTTCCATATGTAAGAGAATTAGTTTGAAGCCCAAGTGCTTAAATCAAAACTAAGAGGCTTAGAATAACAGTTACAATTTAACCAGGGTACTGACAAACAGTGATAAATGCAGCAGGTTAAATGCAACTAAACACTTTACGAACATGCAGCAAAAAGCGAAATAAAGTAATAAAATAGGAAGAAGCACAGATAAAGTAAAATCAGCTGAATAAAGTGCAGTAATTTTTAAGTAAGTGGGAAGGGAGGAACAGCAGACAATTCAAGTTTAAGATACTAAGGGGTGGGCCTTCTCAGCTGATCTCTCAGTACTCAGTAGAATGAGCTGATGAGATGGGACTAGGATGAGTGTCCAAAATCAGATTTATAGTGAGGTGGGAAACTCAAATGCTACCAAGTTTAAGAGTAGAACAGCACTTGGATGGGTGGGTATGAAAAATCAAATGCAGACAGAGATTATCAGTAGTCAGGCAAAGAACAACAAGTCAAACAAGCACTTAAGCTAAATAAAGATGCATGTAAATATTATTAATTAAATGATGAATACCATTTCTCAGCTCTTCCCACAAAATTAGCTGGGTGTTATTCACTGTCTGCAAAGGAATTATTTTCTAACTTGTATAAATGACTCTAGCCAAGACTGCCTAAACCTCCAAAAGCACAAAAAAAACCTAAAACAAAAAAAAAAATGCAATATAAGAAAAAGATAAAAAATAGGAGTACCTAAACCTTAAATGATTAAATTTAATTCAAAATCAAATGCAGACAGAGGTCAGCATTAGTCAGGCAGAGAACAGAAAGTCAAACAAGCACTACAGCTAAATAAAAAAATCAACCATTTAAGACCTCATCTGTGATTTTCATCTTTTAACAACTCATCCTTTACATTTAATTATGTCGATTACCTACATTTCATATTTTATTTCATGCATTCTCTCCATTTCCTTTCCTGCATTTATATTTCCATTTCCTTTTGTTGTTGCTTTTGCTACCACTGTTTAGTAATATGCCTCAGTACTGAAGTTCCTCTGTTACTTCTACTTTATATCATTCTCTTCCATTTTATAAATGGTTGTATTCATGTTCCCTACACTGTCCCTTTACCTGGCATCCAGCCTGTGCATTGAAACCTTTAGTTGCATTCCACTCCAATGTCTGAAATCACAATTGTCAATGTTTTTATATGCTACCTACATGTTAGATTTATTTGTAAAGTTTCTTTTGTATGCGACACATCTATATACCTGCTTTCTGTTAACAGTTAGTGGCTATTCTTTGTAAAATACCAACATGTTAGTTATGCTTGTAAAACTTCTCATATACAAATGTTTGTATGCACCTTATTTCTGCTTTCACCTGTATATTAGCTCTTGTCCTTCTCTTGTTATAAATTTTATTTGAAGTGTCATTTATTGCATTGTCATATTTTTTTGCTATATTTTATTTTTCTGTGGTGGAGATTTTTTCCCCGGTCCTCCGCCGAAATGAGTTTCTAACCCAGATGGACTTTCCCAGTTACCAAATGTAAAATAAATACATAAATAATAAATAAACGTTGGTGCTAAAATCACATACCCTAACCATTATCTCTCCCTGTCTTCTCACTTTCTTTTGTCATCTCTGTCTTGCACCTCTAACCACTCATTATTTCCATCAGATTTTTTTTCTGTACAATCTATTTCCACAGGTTTTATTTTGGCTGCCATTTTCTGGGCTGGCCATCTGATCCCCTCTTTTCCTGTCCAGCTATTTTGTCTTTCAGTTTGCTACATTCTACAGTGCTTCACTTGGCATTTCAGAGTTTTGATCTCACCCATGGCTTTATTTCTTAACATATGTCATCGGCCTTTGTCCCTTGTATTGTCCATTGTTCCAGACATTTCTACAGGATTTGCTGTTGCAGATTCCTACCCTGCTTTCCTCTGTGACTTACCTGGAGAGAGTGTGTGTGTGTGTGTGTGTGTGTGTGTGTGTGTGTGTGTGTGTGTGTGTGTGTGTGTGTGTGTGTGTGTGTGTGTGTGTGTGTGTGTGTGTGTGTGTGTCTGTGGTCCTTTCTGTATCATTAGGCAATTTCTAACCAGATTTTTGAAGTTCCTGTTCACTTGCTAGTCACTGCTTTTCATTTGCTGACAACCTTGTGAGATAGCTCTGTTGTGTGTGTGATCTTGCCACTCCATAAATGCTATCTAGATTTCAGGTTCATCGGACATATTCCATGGTTCTTAATTTTTTTTTTTTAATAAAATATGGCTTGAGTTCACCATTTGGTAACTGCATCAGTTTCTATGTTCCCCTATGTAGGATCAGTTCTTCATTTGGATTACATTCATTTACAGTCTATCACTCTTTGCTTTGGTTAGATTTTTTATCCATATAGGCAGCTAACAGTGATTTCACATCATTCACTTTGCCCAGAAACCCTTTAACTTCATTCTGCATGTTTTATGTATCTGTTTGCTGAGATGTCATCATTCTGTTCAAATAGTCAGTATTGTCTGTAGGACTAGACACTACAGACAGTATTTTTTTTTTCATTTTTATTCATGAGTGATTGATCTTTTAATTTTCCATTTTCTCTTTACTCAGAGCAAATATGTTATCATGAGGTACTCTACAACCCACTTCTGCTGGTATTGTTAATAGCCTGGTAGAGAAATTGAGGAGTTATTACTTTAAAACCTGGCTACAATCCCCCTGTTCAGACCATGTCTTAATGCTTGCTTGCTTCTGAAATGCAGCTTAGCTTTTGAAGACATCATTTCCCCTCTATTCTCCAGTACCTTAACTGATACAATTCTTCCTGCAGCCTCCACAGTCTCTCAAGGAACATCTCTATATCTTCTGACATCAAACTCTGTTGATTCGTCTTGCCTCCTGGTGCCCCTTGTGCATGCCATACCACTGTTCTTTTAACAATACCCTATATGTCTTTTGGCCCTCTTCAGCCACTACCTGCCAGACCATTATCTTCTCTGCCACTGATTCATCTATACTTCTTGGGGGTTTGTATGCATATCAGTCCTCATGATGACTTTCGGTTTTGCTGGCTATAATAAGAATGTTGTGTACTCTGTCCCTTATTTAATGGCAAGAATAATATGCACATCTGCAGTACGTGTTGAACGGTCATTACATAAACAAAGTTTGTCTTATCCCATAGGAAATGTTCTTTTTCCAAAACTTTTTTTATTTCTTGTATTATTGGATCAGTAGTGTAATAAGCCTAAGACTTCTGCCTACTTTTGTTGATTTTAAATCCAAGGCCCTGTGACCACATCTGTTTCCAAATGTTTCTAACTTCTGAAGCTTTGGGTTAATGATAAACAATTGCTCCACAAACTCAGTCATACTTCCCTCCAGGAAACCAAACAAACATAACAACTCTGGACCTTGCCATTGTTATGAATTATTTTTGGATTAGCGTATTGTCTGAAGCAGAGGTTACACTGCCTCTATTGAAGATGACGTAGTTTGTGCATTATCCTCTGCCATAGTTTGTGCCATTAACTGCAGGTCATTCTGAAGATTCTGTACATGTGCTGTCATGCTGGAAGACTCCACTGCAATTCCATGAAAAATTCTGAAGCACCACTGTAGTGGCATGTTGAATTATATCCATTTGTGTGTCCTTAGCCTCTGCTTTCTTTGTCATTTGTAGGTAATTCTTAGGCTGTTAGGAGACTCATCATCCAGCTGCTGACACTGCATCCTGAGGTAAGAAAGTACATCAGGGATTGCTTGATTTGTTTAAACTAAATGCTTCTTTTGTCTTTAAACATTTATAGTCACTGCAAGGCACTCAGACTCACTTTGTACTTTAAGCCTGTATCCTTTTTACACACCAAAGTTGGAAGTCATATTTTTTATCTTTAACTCTTCTTAAGACATACTTTATAACTATGTAATCAATTGTTAATGCTGTTTCCTCTCAGCTGTAGGATTTGTAGTTCTATCCTCCTGATACTTTTTGGGTGGAATGTATAGTTTCCATGGATTTACAAAATGTTGGTTACATCCTGATGAACACTTTTGCTGAATGCGATATTATATATTAGTTGCAAGTAGCATTTCATGAAGAGGGCACCAAACAGAGTTACCATGAATAATTAAAAATTAATCAAGCACATTTGCTAGCTGTGCCAAGCCATGCCATTGGGCACTTTCCCTCAGTGAGCCAGCTGTTATACTCACCAGTTTATGGGGATATTGATTTGGCTATGCTACCTCCACACCAGCTTGGTATTGGAACAGATAAGAATTTTTCTACTTTAAAAAAAAGTAGACAACTGGGCCGTGAAACTTAAGTTACCCTATAGGTAAGTCACAGCAACACAGGTAAATTATTTTCTATGCAATGTGTGTGTGTGTGTGTGTGTGTGTGTGTGTGTGTGTGTGTGTGTGTGTGTGTGTGTGTGTGTGTGTGTGTGTGTGTGTGTGTGCGTGCGTGCGTGTGTGTGTGTGTGTGTGTGTGTGTGTGTGTGTGTGTGTGTGTGTGTGTTTGTGCACTTTATCTTGAGCTTGATGTCATCTTCCTCTTGTGGCTAAGCACAACATTTTCTGAATCGCAACTCATGTATCTATCTGAAATTTGTCTTAGCACTTTCTGTTTGTATCACTTCTAAAATATGTGTGTTGACTGGCAGCTATAAACTGTCCTAGGTCTCTAATGGTGAACATTTTCTCTGCCTGTCTTGTATAAAAGAACATTTTGTTCTATGGGTCTAATAAGTTAATAAATATATATGTATCCCTGTACTATTGACATAAGTATTACATAACCTTATTCACATGAAATTTCACCAGAACAGGCAGATAGGACCTTGGTTCTCCGTCTTTGTTGAATGATAAAACAGAAAAGAACATTATCTGTAAATGTAAACTGTATTGCACTACATTGTCAATAGGGGAATTTTAACAAATCAGGTTCAGAATATTAAAAGCTGTATATTGAGGTACAGCCTGCATACTTCTAATCCTGGACATCAAAGACAGACATGTTCTTAACTGAGATTCCATTGCTGGTAAGTAATTATTTGACATCCTCATAAATGATCCCCGGGATTCATGAAGCTCGGCGCAAGGCCGGCATAAGGCCTGCGCCGGCGGTGCATGGAATATCCGGCGCAGTAGCGCCATATACATATTAATGAGAGTGCACCGGAATCACAGACACGTGCGTAGTGTACGTGAGCGAGCCCAGGTAGGATGCGTCTGGAGGCGTGTCTAAGCCGGCATGAGGTGAGCAACCTAATGTGCTGACAGCCACGGTCCGCCCACAATAGTAATGGCAGCAGCCAGGTCCTGTGCAGAATGAAACGCACATACAGTATGCAACATAGTCCCCGTCCCAAATTAACGGAGAAGCAAATAGAAGCCACGAAGGCATAAGTGTACCCGTCCAAGGAGCAAAGGATACGCATAAGACCGCGTTAGATCCCGCAATGCACTGTCAGTGTTTACACTCAGAGAAGGTGTACAGCCGCATGTCAGCGCCGCACGGACATAGGAGGAGCCACTAAGCTCACCACCTGTGCCACTTTGGTTGGGGCAGTCTCTCCATGGACAGTTGTGTCCCGAAAAACGTATTAGAAATGGCTGATGTGCTACGATTGTAGGACACAATGATATCCCGTATTTAATGTAATGGTAGCATGAATTGGTTATTTCTGTAACAGAAATACCTAAATGACACAATAAACAGAATAAGCAAGGAAATTGCCACAATAATAAGCATATTATTTAGGCAAACAAGTGAATTTCTATGCTATATAGTGACCGTTTGTATGTGTCGGCCTGTAAAGTCAGATGTGAGTCCCGGAAATATCCCAGATCGGAAAATGGAAAAGGTGGAAACCCCAGTAGCGACATGGGCATGGTCACCAGGGTTACCTGCTGTCCCAATGTGCCATGGACAGTCCCTGATTGGACAGTCGTGTCCCTGCAACAATCGTAAAATGGAAAATGACCTCCGATCCCCTGCCACGCAAATTCCGCAATATACATGTAAATAGTAGCATAAAACATATAACATTACGATATGGAACACAGACATGGCATAAGAAAATAAATAAGGAACCCAAACGCTTACAGAATAAGCTCATAGTATGGCAAACAAGTGAAGTTCTGTCAACTGCACTAGCCCTGGGTATGTGTTGTCCTGCAAATTCCGAAGTGTCCACATAACATGCCCCACTATGGGCATTGGAAAAGGTGCCAACCATAATGGTCACAAGCAGTAGTGACAGTACATAGCCGGGTAGCTGTGCTGACATAACAACAGTAAGGAAGCAAGATACCTCAAACACAGGCAAACATGTGCATAGCAACATATCCCAGACCCAGCAACGTCTCTGTTGCATACACTGGATGGTGTATGATGAAGTGTAATATCCAGAAGCAGAACCCATGCATTCGGATGTACTACACAATAGCCTCATTGTACATGTCAGTCACACCCATGTATACCCCTGCACCCAAACCTGCTAGCATCCGTGTGCAGCTATACAACCACACACAATGTGCATACCTGAACTGTGGTAAGATGTTTGTGTTAGGCAATGCCACGCGGGCAAATACGTACCCAACATGTCACCAACCCACCGCAGGTACAGATATGTAAATGGCTGCATGTGAATGTGTCAGCAGAATGTGTACATCCGGCATGTAGTATGTACCCGTCCAAACCATCTAGGTTTGCATACGACATGGTGCACATAACTGTACACATGTGGACAAGTCGGGTCGTTGGACCACCGCATCGATGATTATCTTTGCAGTGAAGTCGATCACATATAGCGGAACAGGTGCCTACCACACAGGACGTCCTAACAGGGTGCTACAGGCAAAGAAGGGGAAACTGGGACATCACATATGGAGATTAGCGTGGCTGGACGGACAAATACACACGGTCAAGGTAAAGGGCGGAACAACATGCATATGGCGGATGGATGTTGTTCAGTAAAATATATAGAAACACATATGAAGTTCCAGTTTATGGGGATATTGATTTGGCTATGCTACCTCCACACCAGCTTGGTATTGAACAGATAAGAATTTTTCTACTTTAAAAAAAAGTAGACAACTGGGCCGTGAAACTTAAGTTACCCTATAGGTAAGTCACAGCAACACAGGTAAATTATTTTCTATGCAATGTGTGTGTGTGTGTGTGTGTGTGTGTGTGTGTGTGTGTGTGTGTGTGTGTGTGTGTGTGTGTGTGTGTGTGCGTGCGTGCGTGCGTGCGTGTGTGCGTGTGTGTGTGTGTGTGTGTGTGTGTGTGTGTGTGTGTGTGTGTGTGTTTGTGCACTTTATCTTGAGCTTGATGTCATCTTCCTCTTGTGGCTAAGCACAACATTTTCTGAATCGCAACTCATGTATCTATCTGAAATTTGTCTTAGCACTTTCTGTTTGTATCACTTCTAAAATATGTGTGTTGACTGGCAGCTATAAACTGTCCTAGGTCTCTAATGGTGAACATTTTCTCTGCCTGTCTTGTATAAAAGAACATTTTGTTCTATGGGTCTAATAAGTTAATAAATATATATGTATCCCTGTACTATTGACATAAGTATTACATAACCTTATTCACATGAAATTTCACCAGAACAGGCAGATAGGACCTTGGTTCTCCGTCTTTGTTGAATGATAAAACAGAAAAGAACATTATCTGTAAATGTAAACTGTATTGCACTACATTGTCAATAGGGGAATTTTAACAAATCAGGTTCAGAATATTAAAAGCTGTATATTGAGGTACAGCCTGCATACTTCTAATCCTGGACATCAAAGACAGACATGTTCTTAACTGAGATTCCATTGCTGGTAAGTAATTATTTGACATCCTCATAAATGATCCCCGGGATTCATGAAGCTCGGCGCAAGGCCGGCGTAAGGCCTGCGCCGGCGGTGCATGGAATATCCGGCGCAGTAGCGCCATATACATATTAATGAGAGTGCACGGAATCACAGACACGCGTGCGTAGTGTACGTGAGCGAGCCCAGGTAGGATGCGTCTGGAGGCGTGTCTAAGCCGGCATGAGGTGAGCAACCTAATGTGCTGACAGCCACGGTCCGCCCACAATAGTAATGGCAGCAGCCAGGTCCTGTGCAGAATGAAACGCACGTACAGTATGCAACATAGTCCCAGTCCCAAATTAGCGGAGAAGCAAATAGAAGCCACGAAGGCATAAGTGTACCCGTCCAAGGAGCAAAGGATACGCATAAGACCGCGTTAGTCCCGCAATGCACTGTCAGTGTTTACACTCAGAGAAGGTGTACAGCCGCATGTCAGCGCCGCACCGACATAGGATCAGCGACTAACGTCACCACCTGTCCCACTTTGGTTGCGGCAGTCTCTCCATGGACAGTTGTGTCCCGCAACAACGTATTAGAAATGGCTGATGTGCTACGATTGTAGGACACAATGATATCCGTATTTAATGTAATGGTAGCATGAATTGGTTATTTCTGTAACAGAAATACCTAAATGACACAATAAACAGAATAAGCAAGGAAATTGCCACAATAATAAGCATATTATTTAGGCAAACAAGTGAATTTCTATGCTATATAGTGACCGTTTGTATGTGTCGGCCTGTAAAGTCAGATGTGAGTCCCGGAAATATCCCAGATCGGAAAATGGAAAAGGTGGAAACCCCAGTAGCGACATGGGCATGGTCACCAGGGTTACCTGCTGTCCCAATGTGCCATGGACAGTCCCTGATTGGACAGTCGTGTCCCTGCAACAATCGTAAAATGGAAAATGACCTCCGATCCCCTGCCACAAATTCCGCATAATATACATGTAAATAGTAGCATAAAACATATAACATTACGATATGGAACACAGACATGGCATAAGAAAATAAATAAGGAACCCAAACGCTTACAGAATAAGCTCATAGTATGGCAAACAAGTGAAGTTCTGTCAACTGCACTAGCCCTGGGTATGTGTAGTCCTGCAAATTCGAAGTGTCCACATAACATGCCCCACTATGGGCATTGGAAAAGGTGCCAACCATAATGGTCACAAGCAGTAGTGACAGTACATAGCCGGGTAGCTGTGCTGACATAACAACAGTAAGGAAGCAAGATACCTCAAACACAGGCAAACATGTGCATAGCAACATATCCCAGACCCAGCAACGTCTCTGTTGCATACACTGGATGGTGTATGATGAAGTGTAATATCCAGAAGCAGAACCCATGCATTCGGATGTACTACACAATAACCTCATTGTACATGTCAGTCACACCCATGTATACCCCTGCACCCAAACCTGCTAGCATCCGTGTGCAGCTATACAACCACACACAATGTGCATACCTGAACTGTGGTAAGATGTTTGTGTTAGGCAATGCCACGCGGGCAAATCATTACCCACATGTCACCAACCCACCGCAGGTACAGATATGTAAATGGCTGCATGTGAATGTGTCAGCAGAATGTGTACATCCGGCATGTAGTATGTACCCGTCCAAACCATCTAGGTTTGCATACGACACGGTGCACATAACTGTACACATGTGGACAAGTCGGGTCGTTGGACCACCACATCGATGATTATCTTTGCAGTGAAGTCGATCACATATAGCGGAACAGGTGCCTACCACACAGGACGGTCTAACAGGGTGCTACAGGCAAAGAAGGAAACTGGGACATCACATGTGGAGATTAGCGTGGCTGGACGGACAAATACACACGGTCAAGGTAAAGGGCGGAACAACATGCATATGGCAGGATGGATGTTGTTCGTAAAATATATAGAAACACATATGAAGTTCCAGTTTACACTCGAAATACTATATAATGTATTGAATTGTACCGTACAATATGGCAGTAGAACTAAGCCTGCATGTAATTGGTGAAGCTAAGCTGTACTGTGATGGAATTCTGAACCTGGCAGTAAGCAGTACAGCAGGCTCATGTCTGTCATCATTAATTATTTGCTGGGTTACAGAACAATAAATGTATGTACATGCATAACAGCACTCCTTCCCCAGAGGAGGATGGCCTTGTGAGCTCAATCGAAGATAGCAGTACAACTCCCTACCAGAGAGACAAAGCATCGTATTAAGAAATTAACTGTCCACTGTATCGTAACAGTCTAGGGTCCTTGAAACAGCTACAATCACAAAAGGATACTGTAATGTACAAGGTGCCTTGCAAGGCTGTGTTATTCCCATGGGAAAACAATTTAAAAGCACGACCCCAGCACCCACGTATGTATAGACAATTGCGGACCATAGTGATGGAAATGCCCTGTGACCGACCACGTCAGTAAGGTGGGCAAAAGCTGATTGTAAACACTATATAAAGAAACTGCTTACTGTATAGAGTCAGACAAAACTCTCATACTTGGACTGTATATTATTTAGCCTGCCTGTGTACACTACTAAAGCGTTCCGAACCCGAGCCTCCTGTGTTATCGGCTGTCACTTAGAAAAGCCTACTGATAACTACAGTCTGGTTGTAACAACTTATTTCACATTGTGATCCTTGTAATCCGGAATTCCCTTGGTAAGCTACAGGTCAGAGTGCATGGCTGGTTAGACATGTATGCTGGAGAATATGCATAAATGGTTCTTCTTGAATGAAAAGACCTCCGACTGAATTGTTGTGTGTAAAGAGGCTGTTTACTGTCTGATCTGTGGCTGAAAAGCGGAAAACTGGATCCCAAGAAGAAAACGTGCAGCCTTAAACAGGAGGCCCAGGTAAGGAGTGTCTGCCTTTTTGTGTCTATTGTAGATCAGGGACCAGACTACATTGTGTTTCTGTTAACAGTAGTGATATCGGGTGAAGACCTACCCACATACTGTTAAATCTGAACATAGGTCAGGGGAACACACAGCAGAGTAAATAGTGATTGTAGACACTACAGTGGATACAGGGAAGGAGACACACGTGTTATGACAGAAGTGCGTAGCAGTCGTGTAGAGGATATGGGAGATTATCGAAGCAACAGATCATGTGATCCGCGTTTGACGGGTGATGTGAAGAATATGCAATCGCAGAGAGCACATAATGTGAGTTACGCAGCAAAATGGGGTAATAAATATGACATTGATGGTATATTAGGCAACATATCGTTACTGAAACATTGTAATCCCTGAAAATTTGATGCATATGTTCCAAGGTAAACACCTGTTCCACCCTGATATGCCCTCTCTGGCCAGCCGTGTCCTGTAAATAAACCGAACAAATGTCAAATGTCCTGATATCTCAGGACAAACATTTCCCAGATATATATCAAGATGGTAGCATAAAACAGTAAATTTGTATGTGGAACAGCAAAATATAATAATAAACAGAATAAGCAACTGAAATGCTACAACAATTGGTCGCTCTCCTGGCAAAACGTGAATACCTGTCCTATGTACTGGCCGTGGGTATGCATTTTCCAGGCAAATTACACGTTCGAACACTAATGTCCCACATTGTGCATTGGAAAAGGTGGCAGCCCTAAGATGTGCAGGCGACAAAACAGCGACAATTGGGTATCCGTCATGCACATCGGTGGACTGAGGTAGTGTACCGAAGGGAATAGAACACTACAAATGGCTAAGCATCATACGTACACAGAGAAGATCATAATACAGTAGTACCGACCGCCCACAACACCCTACCACCTCAGATACCACATGCAGGATATCAGGCTAGTCCCCACACGTTATCCTGTGGCAACAGAGGTAGCACAACGAACAAATGTAATAGAAGCTATTGAAACCACATCCCGAACACGTAACATACCTAGGGACACCCGAGTAAGAACACAGTACTAAAACAGAGTGAGGATATCTGTCAATTAATTGAAGTACCGAACCATCATGCAGGACAGGAAGGCCAGGACCCAACCCCGTGGCGTATAGACCGTGGACACCAGAAGATATCTGCAAAGTCAGAGGAATTCCCCATCCACAAAGTAATCGCTATTCACCATGCAATACCCTGTATCTCCTGATCGGAAACCAAAGGGAATGGCGGATGGTACAGTATGTATAAGCTGTAAATAATGTAAGAATACTTAGGGTAGCGTTGGTGCCAGACCCACACACTATATTCAATGCTATGAACATGCCACAGAAGTATCTTACCGTGGTACATATAAGCTATGCTTACTTTGCAATACCTATACATCCACATAGTTCGTATTGCTTTGCTTGTACAGTCAGGGTGACAGATACAGCCATACCCGGCTATCGCGGGGCTACTGTGAAAGTACAACGATATTCTCACAGGGGATGGCTAGCTACATTCTGTGTCAACTCCACCCGGGGCCAGTCAAGCTCCACTTTAATTGGATGATATTCTGCTTGCGGCCCCTACCCAGCAGCAATGTATGGAAGATACAATAGCATTATTGAGATAATCAGCAGAACAGGGACATAAAGTAAGCAAGCATAAATTGCAACTACAGAGAATACAGGTCAATTACCTGGCATATCTGGTATCCAAGTAGGGTAGAACATCACATGACGATATGAAGGTAGCAATATAATAAGCACCCAAGCCAACTAACAAGAAGGGAATGATGTCGTGTCTGGGCCGACTAACACATGTTAAATCTGGATACCAAACAATGCTGTGGAATCCGCTGTATTGTTTGCCTTAACCTTTAATACACCTATGGCAGCACAACACATAGTACACGGATTACAGTAGCAGAAACAGCGTTATGCAGACTAGAGCGATTGATAGCCTCAACAGCTGTAGTAGGTCTCGTGAATAATCATAACACATGTTGTCAGACCGTAGATTGTAAGCGGAGATATATGGCGTCAGTCTTGATGCAACACCAGGGAAGTAAGCAACGCTAAATAGATGACTACTCATTGCAGTTGGACACTGTGGCATGGTCAGTGCCACATTGTGTACAGGCAGTTGTTGTAGCACCCATGGCAGTACAGGCCCGGCCGTAATGTTACTAGACCACCCTCTCACTGTGAGAATGTGTCATGCAGTTGCGATCAATCTGCTGCAAGAGAAGATAGAATTCCTGACTCGTGCTAGACATTTGTCATGTCTGACCATACCACTGAGTCAACCTCACATGGTGATTGAGCGTTGTACAACATGAAACCTATCAGCGTCACGTCTGACACCTGTGTATGGCACACCACACAGTTGCCTATCTGAAATGGATTAAATAACTACACACAGACATGATAACACTGATATACCCTTAGATGATGCAGAGGTGACAGTTAATGTGTACGGATCATGTAGACAGAGTCCTACAGGACCGAATGAAGTAGTTTATGCAGTAGTTATTGATAATGACATTGTAGCGGCCAAACCCTGCAGCATAACGTGTCTGCTCAAGCAGCAGAATAGATAGCTTTAACACGTGCTTGTACTGTAGCGGAAAAATGATGTGTGGACATATGTCCCGATAGTCATTCTGTTGTCTGTGCAGTGCATGTTTATGAGCAGCAGTGGAAGAATAGGGAATGATAACATCCACCGGTAAACCGATTAATCATGCGCATACGAACCTGAATGCATTAGACTACATGCAGTTACCCACTGAAGTAGGTAATTGTAAATGTGCAGGGCATAGAAAGCAACAGGATAACAGTAGGAAAGTTGAGGCATGAGCTCATGCACCTGCAAAACAAGCAGCGTCACAGTTGGAAAGTGTCTGTGTGAATGAGGAATGACAAACCTCAGACTGTTTAGATGTAGAAACTGTACAAACAATGCAAACAGCAACTACGAAAGCAGAAAAGGCGACGTGGTTATGACGAGGAGCAATCCTTGAACACGGACTGCACATATCCACAGTGATAAAGCCAATATTAACGTCTAATATATTCAGATATGCGGCTTTGTGGAGCCATGGGTACAGACATGTCTCAACAGGGGGGATGGTACATTTGGTTAACAGAATACCCCTAACATACGGAATTATGAACCACATACAAACCTCATGAGCAGCGTGTCACGTTTGCCGTAGATATCATGCACAGGGAGTATTTAAACCGAAGGGAGTGAGTTTACCTACACCACCCAACCGTTCCGTACTATTTGTATGGAATTCATACATCTGCATAAATGTGAAGGAACAAATACTGTTTAGCGATTACACATATATATAATCAAAATGGGTAGAAGCATTCCCAACCAGTAATCCGGATGCAGCAGCAGTGGCAAAGGTGCCAGTAAAATTAAGTATCCCTAGATCTGGCATGCTGTAAAGAAGCTACAGTGACAATAGAACACATGTAGTTAACCAGACAATCACGCTACCTGGGGGATTACTTCGTATTACCATGAATGTCAATTGCATGTACAACCCACACTCAGCACGACTGCTGCCGCCGCAGAATGGGATCGAGAAATAAGTAGAGGAGTTTGGTGGGTGACATCCAGGCGAGTTACATGAGCTGTCTACCTCTAGCATTGCTGAGCATGACAACAGTTCCAAATGTAAAGTGCTGCACCCACTTGAGTAGTATGTGGAATGGCATATCATGTGCCAGAGTGGAAAGCTGTCATGCCTGCAGAGCCGGAGGTCGATGACTCAGTAGTAGGTGACATGAGAGGATTGTTAACTAGTAACACTGTTCCTCAGTTAAAGTCTGTTACAGATAAGAGCAAGCGAAGGCGGAAGCATAGCTGACACCAGTATCCTGTGTGTATGTCACTGTTATCCAAAGAACATTATTGCCAAGTGGACAGTGCGAATGTCTGTACCGGGTACTGTTGGCAACGCCTACCGCAGTAAAGTTTGCAGAGAGGTCGTCCTGGGTCCACCTCACATTTCTCAAACTGGTAAAGGATATCAAGTCTGATTGACATCTTGTAGCTGATATACCAAAGAGCACGAATCACCCGGCGAAGACTGTATAACAATACAAAGCAACCCCAAAGACATTTATGTTTGCTGTCCTAATGATTATACACCTATTAACCATGTTTGTGTTTACGTTACAATTTCCGGGACCTTACCTGCATATAACTACACGGATACAAATACTGATACGTGATGAACTGGCCACAGAGTGTCTTCCACACTTCAACAGATACCTAGGCATGATGCGTGTGCATATAGAGACTAGGAACACTTTAAATTGCTGTGTTTGTACTGCCATACCTACATCATATGGAGGACTTCCGATGCATGTTGTCCCCTTGGGGATAGATTGAGACTTGTGAATATCTACACTTTGATACAGGTTCTGTGAGATCACAGGACAACGTGGCAATGTACTTACCTGTTACACAAAAAGGAATTGTATGTTATCATAAACATGGTACAGTTTCAGTTGGTGGGAGTATTTGTAACATAACTGTGTCTTCACGAATGTCATATAACAGCCAAAGATCACAGTACTACTTGTAGCACCATTCCTAATTTGTATTGAAACATCATGAGAACAATGTTGAAGGATGTGCAGAAACATCCTGAATTGTATAAACAGTCCTCTGTTAGAGACAGGAATTTGTTACATGCAGAGGTAACCGCATCAGTAATAAAGTAGAATATAGTTATGTTGTTTGTGGGAAATAAGCATAGCAATGGTTACCTGGGAATTGGTCCGGCAGTTGTTATTTGGGTTATCTGGCTCCAGTCACATGACATACTGTACAATTGCCTGTGGGTGCGAAAGCGAACTATAACACATATAGCTCGAAGAACTGGGAACACAGTCGAGAAACCTACTAATCCAGTGGGTGAAATGGAAGCTGTTCTGACATGTCAGTCCTCTGCAAGAGATAAAGGAATACCGATTCATATGGACTTCAGTGACAGCGTCACAACCTGGGCTGGAACACCCCAGCTTCTGGAGTAGTGAAATCAATCAGGGAACAGAGGAAGTTATCAAAACTGTCGGAGGAAGGATGAATGTGACTTCCCGCTCCTGAACATGTGACTGATGAACTGGATGCAATGAGAACTGTTGTGTCACAAAATGTAATTGCACCGTGGCGCTGAGAATTGGTACGTGCGCGCTTACTGAAGAAGATCGCTGTGTCCAACTACCACATGAAGAGACCAAAAGCAACGCCCACCTACAGGTAATATAGCAGGTGTCATCCATGGCGGAACCAGGCCCAAACCCACTGCCGAACCATTTCCACAAACCATTGGGTGGATGGGTCAGTCATACTGAATATCATGATTGCCATTTGTGTTGTTCTGCTCATATTGGGAGCATGTGTCTAGTGCGGGATACTGTGCATGTAAGTATTAGTCAGGGACTCTGGCAACATACCTGTACAGTAGGCTATGGATCAAGACCTGTAGTGGTATTTGTCAATAGAAAATGCAATCCTACTTGCAATGTACATCAAATTACTTGCCTAGTTAAGCGTTCCACAGAGGAAGGCGCCAGGGAATGAAATAATGTTGTATATGTCTCTGGATAGAGTAGAAGCAATCAAAGGAGGGAGAATGTTAGCAAAATACATATTTAAACATAATATGACGTGCAACTTCAGAAGCTAATAGTGTATAATGCATATTATTCTACCTGACAATATAGCAGTACAGCGTCTCATGCATGTAATTGCTTGTAGTGTAGCTGCAGTGTGATTGAACCCTAACCCTAGCAGTAACCAGTGCAGCAGGTGTATGTCAGTCAGCATTAGTCATCTGCTCGGTTACAGAATAATACATGTATGTACAGGTATATCTGTCATCCTTCTACTGAGGAGGATAGGCTTGTGAGCTGTAACACAGAGTACAGCTGCTCAGCAGAGAGACACAGGAACCTAGTAGGACACGGAGTGAGGACTGAATATGAACAGTGTTGGAACCGTGTCAGAGCAGAACTTACCAAAGTACAGTCTAACTGAATATGTGGCTCGCAAGGTTGGGCTATCCTCATGGGAAAACATGTAATAAGCATTACCTGAGCACTGTTGTAGGAATACAATGTTCTGTACTCTAGCAATGTAAATGCCTTGTGACTGACAACATCATTAATGTGTGCAAAAGATGATAGTATACAGAATGCTCATACAGATGTAACATGTATAGAGTTGAACAAATGTCTAAACTTTGACTGCATACTCCTTTGCCTCCTGCTGCACAGTAATAAAATGTTATTAATCCCAGCTTCCTGTGTTAATGAGTGTCATGTTGAAAATACGAATGAGTGTTACAGTTTGATTTAAAAGACTTAATTGACAGATGTTTACGTTCTAGCATTGGAATAGGTCAAGACAAACATCACAATGTCCATGTGTACCACATACACACAGCCAGTAACATGCAGTAGTAGTGCATGAAGGCATACACGACTGTGGGAATAGTACAGGACATATGGCACGTGCCAAGTGCAGATGCATGACACAAACACCAGGATGGGTGTCCCTGCAAAGAGGAACATGTGCCAACTACACCTCCCACAGATGTACTGGCAATAAAAACACATGGCAAACACACAGACACACTACTGTCCAACACATGACTGCAACGGAGCCTGGTCAAACACCAACATGAAGCATGCACAAACAGGGACTTGAGTAATGTTTGCCTTAACACCCACATAGGCCAAAGAAGAATAGAATGGACATATGCATGTAATGCTGTGAAGGATGTGTGGTAGTCCTCAGTATCACAGTGTTAGGGACACAGATACACTGTCATCAACTGTGACGTATGTGCAGCGTACACAGCATACCTGCGTGTAATACAGGGGACAATCGTGTGCCACAGAAATATACAGTGGCGAAGACTATAGTGGATAGACAATTGTACATGTGACAAACTATGAATATAGGTTCACCGTCCATAGGTACAGGGTAGGCCATCGTCCCAGGCCCAGCCATAATACTACACCATAGTTAGGATGACTTTGCCAACCTTCTGTGCTTCAGATGAAATACCCATGATATTGCTGTATCTCCGTCAAGCAGTGATAATGATGTAATCCCTGGCCTATACCTGCAATTCTCCATCCAATGGACAACATAGCTGCGAACAAGGCTAGGAAGGATGTCTGTCTCACATGTACTGTGATGTAGATCCACAGCATAATGATTGTCTGGGTGATATATGTGTCACCCAAACACATCCCATGAATGACCGTGACAAGGTAAATGTCACCTGCCCTAGTGATTCTGAGGGATGCGGATACAGTAGGTGAAGCATACACATGACATATGGGTTGACATGGCCTTGTATGTCAGGCACAGGTCAACACCAAACAGCAGGTATGTGGCGTGATGTGGCAGGGGTCCTACATGTGGGGCAGCATTACACAAAATGGTGTCATCCTGCATCTGTACAACGATCAACCTATGTGGGCTTCCCAGCTGCTGTAGGTGTATGGTCAGATACAGTCTGAATGGGGCAATGTAGTAGATCATAGGTGTAACACGTAATGGGTACAAGGGAACAATGACCTAGCCTGATGTAGATGTGAATCCCTGCACCAACAGGTGGGCAATGTAGAAGACCCACACAACCACGATAGCAGCGTGTGTGTGGAATGAATGGTGACCATCCAACACTGTCCCCTGATTCCTGGTAATCACCCCTGTGCTGAGTGGACAGCCACCTATATGCTGGACAGGGGTGACCTAGTACTTCTCCACAGGTATGATGTTGCATGACGTTGCATTTAGCTGTGGGACATGTCCCTGACAGCAGATATGCATACCTGGGAGGCCCCTTGAAGGATATCTGTGTCAGATGTCTGTCCCACTATGGCACCTGTTTTGCAGTCATCTACAAACACTGTTGCCCATAGCACCCCTGTGTGTGCCTGTACCGTGAAGATGTAGGTGTATGACAGGGTGCACACATGGAAGGGCCCCATGGGACACCACTTCTGACAGGCAGTAGGTCTGATATGCTGCCAGCAACTATGACCGTGTGGGTTGTGTCACATAGACAGTTTACAACACATTCTGTGATGTGCGTGTTCACATCCCAGCCAATGGGTTTATCAACGATACCTGAGGGGGGTAATGTGATGAAGGGCTTTGCCAGGTCGAGGTAGGCTGTATGGACTGCAACAGCCCCATCAGTGGCCTCGGCGACTGTCCTGAAAATGTCAACCATGCTTTAAAGGCATGAACCGCCCCTGAACAAGACAAACCGTGTGTGTGGCAAAGTCAGTATGTCCCCTATGCAGTCATGTACGAGCCACAGTATGATCCCTCCCATGTCTTTGCAGATAGGTCTCCTCAGGGTAATGGGACAGTAATAACCAGCCTCAGTGGAGGTATTGGCCTTCTGGCGTGGGACTACAGTTGCCATGTGACACAACCTGGGTACCCTACCTGAGGTGAGGCTACAAAGAAATAGCTGTCCTAACTGTGGGTCCAATTCATAACCGAGATAGTGGAGTACACAGCGGGGTCACCAGCTGGTCTCATCGATGCTATGTCCACTACCCTGGAGAGAGCATGTCCCACCTGTGTGTCACAGAACATTTGGTGACCACAAACCAGTGGTACACACATCTCCTCATGTGTGGGGAGGGTGTGGAGATGTCCTCACTGGACTTGTCAGCCTGTATGTTGGCAATGTGTGTATGTTGAGTAAACCCCACCTCTATGTGAACCCAGTCAGAGCATATGTGGGACTGAGCTCCCAGGTGTCCAGCATAGCAACTGAAGGTGGTATGATTGTTAGCCAGGTCCATGTAGGTATATCTGTGGAATGTGCCCTGGACTATTTCATGACAGTGTGTAAGTCTACACATATGATGACCAAGGGTGTCACACCTCACAAGGTGTCTGCTCCACCTTGTAGTAGCCACCTCCTCGTGTCGTACATTTTGTGTATGGCTGGGGTACACCACACTGGATGCTTGGCATTGGTACAGTGAACCACAGTTGGGTAAGTGAATGACTGGCTCATGCAGTCCTGTAGGTACTGGTAGATGGCAAATGTGATTGATGCAGTGGCTGCCGTACCATCGACCACTGGCTCAGGGTCCTTAAAGGAGACCACAGTACTGCGCGTTATTGTGTAGTCTGCCTCTGAGCAAGCAATGTGTATGGTAACTGGCAACACTCACAGCAACGGATGCCAAAAGCAGAAGCCAATGTCCAAATAACATAGATCAACTTCTGCATGACAATATGTGTTATCATACATGTATTGACATGTGTCTGCCAATTACAATTGGAAATGGCTGGTAAGACTGGCCTAAAGTTCCCATGATGTACACAGTCTGGGGGTGTTGTTCCGATAATAAAGTGGCAATACCTCCCAATCGTGACCTCTGGGTATGGTATGAAAGTGGTTGTTAACCTGCAACATTGGATGTATAGCATTGGTTTCTGGTGTCGGAAGACATGGTTCCTGTAGCACAACACAGTATGGGTAGTCAAGCACACATACACGATTGCTGAACACACAGCATCAGTGAAACCCACTGCTCACAAGGACACAGTCCGACAAGCTCTACACTTTAAATATGCACAGTGGTGTCCATTGTCGGACCCAAAAATTGACATCACACCAGATTCACGTCTTCTTTCAATACGTACCTGAACCCATTGTCGTCACAGGTACACATATGCACTGCAAGCGTGTTCAATGTTGATGATAGCTGTCCATGTAATGCAGCACAGATGCACAGAAATACCCAGGGTAGCGGGTCCATAGAACTGCGTACACATCACAGTCCTGCACACATGAAGGATGTGTAATGGGTACTGTCGATTGGTGCAGTCAAGGGATTCTGGGTATGTAGACTCTGGGCCCGGTGTTGCTTCGCAGCCAATCCTTTGTCCCGCCCTGTGGGAGGGATGTGTGTGTAGCACCTGCCATACTATCCGCTAATGATGCAAACCATCCACTGGAGAATGCTAAATGCAGGTGTGAAATGTGTACAGCCCTATACTAGTGTCCAGTAGGCAATTGTCATGGATGGACAACCGTATGCCCAAGATGCCACCCACAACCGCAAACCTGGGTAAATTACACAGCCGCGGTAAGGCATAACACAGGAAATACACATAGGGACTGCAGTTGACATTCCACATACAAAGCCGGACCGCTGTGCCAACACCGGCGTACACAGCACTCAATCTGCCAGCAACAGACTGAGGAGGACCCGCTACCATACAGCGGAACAGATGTGCGACCTGTGGAACACATACTAATGGCACACACACAACGTCACGTAGGATATGTAAACTATGGCATTCCCACCTATGAAGACAACATGGTTAAATGAATACATAGGTAATCAACATGTTCTGGTGGTGTTATATTGGAAATACAGTGACGGATATGTCCCATTGGGACGTCTGCGGTTTATATGGAGCAGTTGCTAACCAGAATCTTTGGATGTATGTCATATGTCCACAGTACTAGATCACCTGGTTATGTAGCACCATGTGGAATGGGTGGTCAAACAGACATCCGCGATTCCTGAACACACAGTATCAGTGAAACCCACTGCTCACAAGGACACAGTCCGACAAGCTCTACACTTTACATATGCACAGTGGTGTCCATTGTAGGACCCAAAAATTGTGGAAAGAATCGAATAATGTCTTATTTCAATGCGTACCTGAAATCATTGTCGTCACAGGTACACATATGCACATAGCGTGTTTAATGTTGCTGATAGCTGTCCATGTCATGCAGCACAGATGCACAGAAATACCCAGGGTACCGGGTCCATAGACCTGCGTCCACATCACAGTCCCGCACACATGACGGATGTGTAATGGGTACTGTCAATTGTTGCAGTCAAGGGATTCTGGGTATGTAGACTCTGTGCTCGGTGTTGTTTTCGCAGGCAATCCTTTCTCCGCCCGTGGGAGGGATGTGTCGTAGCACCTGCCTTACTCTCCGCTAATAATGCAAACTATACTCCGGAGAATGCTAAATGTAGGTGTGTAATGTGTACAGCCCTATACTAGTGTCCAGTAGGCAATTGTCATGGATGGACACCCGTATGGCCAGGATGGCACCCACAACTGCAAACCGGGTAAATGACATAGCTGCGGGAAGGCATAACACAGGAAATACACATAGGGACTACAGTTGACATTCCACATACAAAGCAGGACCGTCGTGCCAACACCGGCGTACACAGCACTCAATCTGCCAGCAACAGACTGAGGAGCACCCGCTACCGTACAGCGGAACAGATGTGCGACCTGTGGAACACATACTAATGGCACACACACAACGTCAAGTAGGATATGTAAACTATGGCTTTCCCACCTATGAAGACAACATGGTTAAATGAATGCATAGGTAAGCAACATGTACCGGTGGTGTTATATTGGAAATATAGTGACGGATATGTCCCATTGGGATGTCTGAGGTTTATATGAAGCAGTTGCTAACCAGCATCTTTGGATGTATGTAATTTGTTCACAGTACTAAATCAGCTGGTTATGTAGCACCATGTGGAATGGGTAGTCAAACAGACATCCGCGATTGGGGAACATACACCAGCAGTGAAAAGCACTGGGCAGGTGGACACAGTCCAGCAACATCTAACTTGACATATGCACATCGGTGTCCATTGTAGGACCCAAAAATTCTGTTCAGAGAATGCCTGCTAGCTTCCTGCATTACTCATGTGATCTAATTGTCGTCACCACGTCACAGGTACACATATGCATAGCGTGTTCAATGTTGATGATAGCTGTCCATGAACTGCAGCACACATGCATAGAAATACCCAGGGTATCGGGTCCATTCAGCTGCGTCCACATCACAGTCCAGCACACATGAAGGATGTGTAATGGGTACTGTCCACTGTTGCAGTCAAGGGAGTCTGGGTATGTAGAATCTGGCCTCGGTGTTGTTTACAGGCAATCCTTTGTCCGCCCGTGGGAGGGGCGTGTCGTAACACATGCGTCACTCTCCGCTATTAATGCACACCATACTCCGGGGAATGCAAAATGCAGGTGTGAAATGTGTACAGCCCTATACCAGTGTATAGTAGGCAATTCACATGGATGGACAAGCGTATGACTAAGATGGCACCCATAACTGCAAACCGCGTGGAATTACACTGCCGTAGTAAGGCATTACACAAGTCAAACACATAGGGACTACAGTGGACATTCCCCATAAAACAAACACAGACAACGCCGATGAAGTCTAAAGCAAAGGCGGTACTGTAGGGACCGTCAGTGACCAACCAGAGCACACCAAGAATTAAAGGCAGTCACCATAGTCTATTGGAGCCCACTTCGTCTGCTTCATAAGCAGACTTATTCAGACTACATACAATGCAGTCCAACCTACTACATTTACAAGCATTAATTGGTCAGTACATTAGATGTGCTAGGTACTAATTACATGCCTTAAAGGCGAACAAGCGAACAAACCTTACTTGGGTTACAGATCCCACACAGTGAGGACATCAGACATTGCTTCGAAAGGTACAGTCTTCATCGGAAAATATAAATATATGTACATATATGAAACATGAACCAACATAAAATGTTTTCCAAATGTCTGACTGTGTAAGATACATATATATGTCCTACGGATTGTGCCAATATATTAACAGAACTGCAGACACCTAGTAATATAAATGAACCATAATATATACACATAAACCGTATGATTATGACTACTGTAAAATAGACCAACGAAATGTAAACATTCACAATGTGCTAATGTAAATATTCATTTAGAAGGTTACTTAAATAAATCAATTCAGTCATCCATGTGTAAATACTAACACAAGGCCAGCGAGGTGCTTGCCCTCACATGTACTGGGATGTTGTTCCACAGCATAGTGAGTGTCTGGGTGATGAATCCGTCCCAACAACACGTTCGATTAATGACAGTGTCAAGGTGTCGTCAGCTGCCCTTGTGGTTCTGAAGGATCTAACTTATTTACGTGAAGCATAGTCATCAGATCTGGGTTCGACTTAGCCGTGTATGCCAGGCACGGGTCACCTCTGGGCAAGTGGTATGCAACTGTATACAGCTGGAATTCTTTCAGTCGGTCAGTATAACACATATACCTGAGACCCTGCATCTGTTTGTCGAAGAACTGTTGGTGCCTTTCCAGCTGCTGCAGGTGTTGGGTCAGATACATTCTGAACGGGCATTGTACCCAATCATAGGTCTATTGAGCGATGAGTACAAGGGGACAATGACCTCCCTGATCTAGATGTGAATCCCTTCATGATGATGTGGGCAATGTGGAAGGTCTACCTAACTATATTGCAACATGTGTGTCTAACGAACGGTTAACAACAACACATGTCCCCAAATCACTGGTAACCCCTCTGTGCTCAGTGGATTGCCACCTATATGGTAGCTCGGGTAACCTTGTTCTTCCAAGGGTATGCCTATGCATTTCCTGGCATTTAGCTGTAGGACATGTCTCTGGTACCACTTATCCACATCTGTGAGGCACTCCTGAAGGATATCTGTGTCAGATGTGTGTCTGACTTTGGCACCCGGTTTGCAGTCATCTGCAAACATTGTCACCCATAACCCCCCTGTGTATGCGTGTACATTGGAACCGTAGATGCTGGAAATAGTGGACCCAGGACTGAGCCCCATGGGACACCACCTGTGACTGGCTGTGAGTATGACATGGCACCAGCAACTATGGCCATGTGTGTTCTGTGACTTAGCCCGTTTGCAACCCATATGGCGAGGTATGGATTTACATTCAAGATGACGGGTTTATCAATTATACCCGAGGGGGGTATTGTGTCGAAGGCCTCTGCGGGTTGAGGTAGGCTGTATGGACTGCTTTACCCTCAGCAATGGCCTTGGTGACTGATTCTACAAAGTGAAACACGTGTAAAGGGCATGATCTGACTCTGACCAAGCTAAACTGGGTTGTATCCAAAGTATGCGGGTCCCCTATGTCTTTATCTATGTGTCCCATTATGATCCATCTCCATGGCTTTGCAGATAAGGCTTGTCAAACTAATGGTATGGTAATAACCAGGGTCAGTGGAGGCACCATCTATGTGGAGTGTGACTACAGTCGCCCTGTGCTACTACTCAGTGCGTATCCTGAGATGAGGCTAAGATTAATCAGCTGTCCTAAGTGTGGGTTAAATTCTCCTTTGAGTTCCTGGGCTACACAGCTGGGACACGAAGTGGAGCCATGGATGCTGTGTTGACTGCCTTGGGGCTGGATGTGGGTAATGCTGGACATACCCACGGCAGGCGTGGCACGTGCCCGAGTCCGATGGCCAAGGGACCACACACATAGCCGGGCTTAGGCATAGGCCAAGTAGGGAGCCGTTTAGGGTGTTGCACTACGCCCTGCATCTTTCCAAACTCTATTTGGTCTAGGTAGACCAGGAGGGGGATAGCGGGTGATGTATCGGTGGCAACATCTGCCTAGGTCTCCACTTACCCTAAGGCCTTTCTTCCCGTGTGTAATTCAGCAGTACCCACACCCAGGCGCTGGTCATTGCTAGGGTCATTGCTAGTATGGCACATCATCTATGTAAGGAAACCATATATCCCCAGACATAATGGCACAGCATTATGCTTGTTCGCCGCCAAAGGCAGACATCGTCACCCGGGCGGTGCGGACGTACTGCCGAGATGTCCGTTAACAATGCCGACATTGTCTCGCTTTGTGAAACAAACTCCACAGAGACATTCAATAATAGACAGCGACGGACAACCCGATGTCCTCGTGTCTGAGCTGTTCAACCTGTTACGCCATGTTAAATGTGTGTAGCACAGCGAACCGGGCCAACAAAGCAACGGACATGTCTGTGGCTCAGTGAAAGTAAATCACGCAATGTTAAACCCTTGTAATATTGCGACACAGGCCATACATACGGAGGGTTAGTAATGGAAATTGGTTAGTTCGAGCAGACCGTGTGCAATTACTATAACGACATCTACAACGGTACACGGCCAATCGAGACACGATTACGAATAATTGGGGCCGTGACATGGTACCATGGACACGGACAAACGCCCATGTGACTCATCTAACATTCGTACAGGGTCAGGGCAGTCCCGTAGTGGGCCAAGACCAAACCCAAAGCACCACAGCAACACCCTGACAATCAAGGCCTGTATCATGGGATATAAGCGGCTGTCATCTGAACAGCCCTGCGGTGACGACATATGCATCCTGGGCCATGAGCAAGGGGGAATTAGAATGTTCAACATGCAGTACCGCACCTTTCCCAGCAGGAGAATGGATGCCTGTGACGCGGCGTGCGTGTGTGCGGGGTGGGATATGTAAATGTACATAGGTACCATGGGTATGCATATTAATGACAACAACAGCTAACGTGCACTGGTCATAGTAACCGTCAAACGTGAATGCAGTCACGTTTGAATTACGACTTATTTTATTTTTATTTTATTTTATTTTACATTTGTTGACCGGCTAGTCTAGCTGGATATATGTCCATTTTCAGTAGAGGCCGGGAGAAAAGCTCCACACATAACATAATAATGACAGACAGACATATTGTTAATAAAGACATACAATAAAAATAGAAATATAAATCAATTTTAATAAAATCAACATACATTAAGGAACTCAAACAGTTTAATATCATACATAATGTTTGGTCAATTTCAAAGCATTTTATCTAGTACATAAAGGTTATGGGTCAAGGCATTTGCCATGGATAACAGTTGAAGCTCAGAAGGATACAGTAGTAGAAGGGAAAGGGAATGTAAGATGAATAAAAGGGAAGAGGCAGGGGTTAGGAAAAGAGAGGAAAAGAGGGAAGACTATAGAACAATATAGATGTGCATGCGTAAAGCAGTCCATGCTGCAAAGACTGTTACATATATAAAGCTGTAAGTGCTTTCTGCACACGTCCGTCAACCGATCAGACATATGTTTCGGAATAGTCATGGGTAACGCATAAACACGTAACCACACAGACACTGTAAACATATATAAACGGACCACGGATATGTGCGCCGCGCTGTAACCCACAATCCGGACATGCGAAAAAGTGCTGCAGGCGTGTGGATCCAGTGGAACCAGGAAGGTTACGGATGTCTCCTCCATACGTTTACATTCATAATTGTCAAATATATGCTTAAATAGTACTTATTGATTCCATGCTTTGTTATCGTAATGCTACTATTATACACATTGATATACAATAACCTGATCAACACACTACATTCTAAGGTGCACTCACAACAATTATCAACTATGTGTCCGGATACTGATTGTTTTTACCAATATTGTATATATATTAACACATTGTTGCCAGATATTGTTTCCATGAAGTAAGGCATGCAACACTGATATGTATATGTTCACGTTATAATCAAGACTTGAGCACTGTCCACACCTAATAACTATGAGCAGGTTTATTGATTATTTCGCTTTAAACCGACTTTGCTGAAGGAAGTGTATAAGGGACGGCTATGTCATGTAATTCCGTACTCCAGACCACGATGAACCCATGTTAGTAGGTAGAGAGCTCAGTATCCTTTCACTGTGAGTCTACTCGTATTTGACAGTGTCTGTTTTTGCCGTATATATGTTCCATAATGTCGTTTATGAAGATGGGCAGGGGCCTTAAGGTTTTGCTGTATTTCCGCATACTGCGTAATGGATATAGGGATAGGCCATATGTCACAAACGTGATGGAGTTAGTCAAGCAGACATCCATCACGACTGGGGAACATGGCTAAGAAGCGGCAGTCAATACACACTGGCCCAGGATGCTGAGGACAGTCAAACACGCCTCTACACTTTCGCAAATGCACATCGATTGTCCATTGTGGACTCCCAAAAATACGTCTGACGTCTGCTCAGGCCTTTACTAATCGATCAATGCCAATCAGAGTACTAACCGTGACTCCCCAGCTGCAGCCAGACATATGCACCACCCAAGCGTGTTTTAAGGTTGATGATACCTGCCCATGACATGCAGGACATATGAACAGAGGTCCCCAGACTGCCGTGTCCATACATGCAAGCGTCCATATCCCAGTTCCCGCACACATGAAGCATGTGTCATGCGTTACCGCGGGGGGCCGGGCAGCTGGGCGAGTATCCTGGGTAGCCGCAAAATGGGGCTCGGTGTTGTTTGGCGGATAATCCGATTGTCTCGCCCATTGGGAAGACTCTTGGGCTATGCGGTACAGGACGCGCCTTAGTCCCAGTAAGGATGCAAAGCATCCCATGAGGGTAATGCCAAAGGCATGTGTGCAATATGCCCAGCCCTACATCAGTGTCCAGTAGGCATTTCCCAAGCGATGGACAAGCGTATTCGCGGACAAGATGGCTTTATAATCGGCTGAAACCTGGTGAATCACACAGCCGTAGTAAGGGCATGACACAAGACATTAAAGAGATGGAAACAACAGTAGATACAATTTCGTGAGGACATCCATCCTGCTGGTGATGCATAATCCCAAGCGTACACAGCATGGCGAAGGTGCTAAAAGTAACGCATGAAGGATCACCCGCTTCCACCTGCAGGCGGAACATACCCAAGCGACCTGTGGGAACACATATTAAATGGCACATAAATTGGCAACGTGCCAACTAGGAAGGTCATACTATCGGCTAAAAATATGGCGCCCTTGCACACATAAATCGACATACTACTCAATGATAAATAGGTCTTCTGCTATGTACCGGCTGTGTTATACTGACAATACAGTGGCGGATAGTTATAATGGTACCTGTGGAGGATTAGCTCTAAAGCCCAGTTGCCAAATCCTGCATGACCACAGATAACTTCCCTATGGGTAAATTGTGGCTAAGGACACGGGTTACATTGAGCACTTTCACATAATATGGGTAGGCGGACAGACATCCGGGAATGGGGAATACTGTACGCGCAGACGATCAAACCCAGACTGGCAGGAATGGACACACAGATCCAACATGTTCTAAACTTTACCTTATATGCACATCGATTGTCCATTGCAGGACCCAAAACAAGGTACTCCTTATGTAAATGTAGGCGCTTATGAGTGAACGGAAGAGGTGACAGCCGTGACCACGGCACAGGTAGATATAGCAGCACCACAAGCCGCCTTTCCAAGGGTGATGACAGCCGTCCATGAAATGCAGGACATATGAATAGGACTCCCCAGGCTGCTGCGTCCGCCTGCGTGGGTTCACATCATTTCCGCTACGCGAAGATTGTGCAAAGAATTTCTTGAGGTTCCAGACATGGGATCGTGGGTATGCAACACGGTGCCGGTGTGGATTGTAGATGATTCGCCGATCCCGCCCGTGTGCGGGGGGCGTGGCCGTAACGTATCGTTACTCCGCAATACTAGTACGATCATCACGGAAATGGAGATACGGCTGGCAAATGTTGACAGCCCGATACTGAGTGTCAATGGGCGGTTACATGGATGGACAAGCGTCCGTGGATGGCACCTGCGCTGCAAACCTGGGGAATCACAGCTGTTGCGGCATAACCAGGGAACACAGATGCGGTCTACAGTACCGCCATTCCAGCAAGACCGGCTGGGCGGATGCGTACCACAACACTCAATGTGCCAGCACATCTATAGGATCACATGCTTACCACAGTGGGACAGATACAGGTCACCTGTAAAGGCTAATGGCACAATCTCCCATGCTGCTGGGGACGGATGGTCAAGCTGGCGTTGACACCAAGAAAAGACTTTAATCCTTGATTGATAATAAGTTGATGTCTGGCCTGCATATGCAAACACCCAATGAACAGGGAGACTTTTAACCCTATGACCTGACCATGTCACACATAGGTAGATGGAGACAGTCAACATAAACATTCGTCACGACAGGTAGCATGCTCATTGTCAAAAGGTACTTCATAGACATGTGTCTGGCTATTACCCATTGACGTGGAGACTTACACCAACATGGAAGTATCCAGGCTTTCGTCTCACCTTACACTTCCATTTGTCACTTTCTATCACGAGCAATGGGGTGTAGCACAACGCCGGCTTGAGGCGATACTGCTATGAAACACACACATGTCAAGCATCACGGCATACTATGGTGCCACATATTGCATGATGTTGTACTATGAAACACAAACAAACCAGCAGCCTGCAGCAAGAATGGTCCCGTGATTCTGGCACAACACAGAGTCTTGGTAACATTTAAACAGTTCATGAAAACGTACCAGCATTTTCCATTGTTTTCCACAATGTGTGCAGGAAAAAATGCTGTATCTCACGAATGTTAACAATCAACAATGTGAGTCTTAACATGATTTTAAATATCACAGTGTTACAGTTGTGAACACTAACAACAATATGCTCGTTCAGTTGTGTTTCAATAGCGAGCACACGGAAGGGAATGGGAGATGAACCCTCGGCCTATTTACATTAACTCAGTACAGTGCCAGGCGTTTTACATGGCGCTACCGAGTTAACTGGCGTGGCGCTGTCAGAGAGCATACTGTGTAGGCTGCTAGCGCCGCCATAAGACAATATTTGGGAATAGCTGAGCATGTGTTCTTGAATCCATATAATCAGTCATGTAGGCTGAAACACACACCTGGGAACACACACACACACACACGGAAAGGCGGTGGGCCCGAACCTGCGACCTCTACGCGAACACACACCACCGCTGACATTTACAGAGCAGCTACCAAGTTTACTAAACGAAGCGCTGTCACCGCGCATAACGGGCTGCAGCGTCACCATAAACAGCGGGTTGGCAGCCAAAGCAAGGCGCATGTGCGGGCGTCAAAATCATAATCGATCGCAGAGGCAGCTGGGCCACACGCGACGCTTTTACACACCGCGGAAGGGACGGGGGCGAACCTACGACTATCTCCGCGTTTACTACTGTATGAAGCATTTGCAAACGCGCTACCGGGTTTACTAAACAGGCGCTGTCACGGAAGAGCATACTTGTAGAGGCACGAAGCGTCGCCGCCAAGACAATAGTTGGCAATATGCGACGCCGGGCGTCAAAATGTAATCAGTCGCAGAGGCGGCGGAAGCTTACACTGGGGCGCACACACGGAAGGACGGGGACGAACCTCGGCTCATATCTACGCCGAACCAGCTACTGTATGGAAGCATTTACAGAATCGCTACCGAGTTTACTAAACAGGCTGTCACGGAAGGCATGCGCGCGAGCGCGGCGTCACCCGCCAAAGGCAATGGTGGCGTAAGCCCGGCGTATGTTGCAGGCGTCTACGTCATAATCGATGGGGCTGCAAAACGCCGCCGCAGAACTGCACACACACACACACGGAAGGGCGGGGGCGAACCTCGCCCATCACAGCAGAACTTTTCTGATATGAAGCATTTGCAGGCAACTGCAGTTTACTAAACAGGCGTACTCACAGGCGCCGCCGCAGGCTGCTGGCGTCACCCGCGGACAATAGTTGGCAGCCAGGCCCAAGGCATGTGTTGCAGATAAATCACCGTCAGTCGCGACGGCTGGGGCTTTACCACACAGAACCACACACGCACACACACACACACACACACACCGCGGGCGGACGAACCCTCGCTACTCCATGACACTGTATGACATTTGAAACGCCTTCAGGTTTGCCTGACAGGCGCTGTGGGAGGCACTTCGTGAGTGAGCCTGTGATTTACAGAAGACAGCCATGAACAAGACAACCACAGGGGCCTTCCCTAACTGTAGTAGGGACATAGTTGAGAACTTTACAGACTTGCTGAAATGAATTGGGAATGGTACAACAATCCTGCACCCACAGACGTGTCTGCAAACCACAGGACATGTTCCATACGCACTTCCACCAACAGAGACATATCCATCCACCGAGTGTATCCTCCCAAGCATGTCACTGCTTGGCACTGGGAGGCCCCATATCTATAAGCGGACGGCCGTCGCGGGCTTGGGTACGTGCCACGGCTGTGCTATCACATCCTCATTTATTTTCAGCTGTGGCCACGCCACCATCTATTCGCCTTCACCTATGAACATATGCAATGAATTAACGCCAGCATCTGTGGATCACCTATGCCGGTGGTGCTCCTATGGACCGTCAACAGCCTACACCCTATCACGACGACAAGAAGTATTTATACAGCTGTGTGAGGAGGTCCGGCTGATGGCCATAGTTTACGTCGTGATGCTTGTAATGCGGAACATACCCACAACTACATGGTCAGGGCGGATGCACCCTCCGAACCTGCTCGTCCGGTCTGGGTGGTCACCGGGCCGTGATGGGGATCATTGGGTTTGCACGGTGCTGCCGACACTGGGTAGGAGCGTTCAGAAGCACACTACATGGGACCCATAGAAGGCTAGCCAGCATACATGTGAGACATATGTCGCGATGGCTTCTCAAGACAGGTTGGGTCACCACTTTGGGTTGGTGCTCAGATTGCCAGCCATATCTGGACTGTTGGAGGCCCACCAGGCTGCTCCTGTGCCCCCTGCCATATGGCATCCCGACCTTCAATGTGCTGAGCAGGGGATTGCTGGCCCAGACAAGGTATGCAGATGACTACGCACCAGCCTTTCCAACACCCATATTGCCGGACATCACCACAGAAACGTCATAGACGAGGATGACTGGTGCCAGAGCCGTAGCCTGCTACTAAATGCCAGAAGGTGCAGCCTGGTCTTGAAAGACATGTTATTGTGTAGATAAGACAGTGACAGTTGCCACTGACAACTATCTGTTTGTGGTGTGAAGACATTCAATGTGGCCTCCTATTCTGGATGAATGTCAAGCACCTCAGTGTTTCATTGCTTTCTTACACATCACACATAGGCAGCTGACTGCATACAATAGCATGTGACCTGTAACTAACCTAGCCTGCCTTTTCTGGAAGGGCCCTAGTTACAAGATGGGGATAGCCAGTTGCTAGGACTGTGTGTCTAAGCTGCTGCGGCCAAGGGGACCTCGGCTGTGGATCTTCTGGCACAGCTGCTCAGTGGTGATCTGTGCCTGACGCCTGACCATGTCTGGCCTGGGTGACATGGGCTGTTCCTCCCAGAAACCCGCCTGCTCTGGGGCATGGGAAACAGGTGTCAGACACCTCAACACCAGAATCAGGTGGGGCGTGCTGGGGAACAAGGGTTAACGGCCGAACACCCCCTACAACACGGAGGGTGCCAGAGCCTCACTGAAGAAAGAGCCCTGACTGCCTTTGTCCAGGACTTTCAGCATGTGGATGGCATTGATAGTTGTCGCCAGCCAACCTCATGTTAATGTCACTGCTAGACCAGGACTGAGGACTGATGGATGTAAGCATCCCATCACAGGGGGTGTTAGGCGCCACACACACAGTCATGCTAGGTCACACACACATTTCGTAGGCACATGTCCTGTTACGTTCGCCCTTTCGCCTTACTATGTGGGGTCCATGCTGAGATCACGGATGACTGTGCTATGCTGATGTTGCCAGGACATGCCTGTGGGTGCCCATGACTACAGTGGGGGAACTAATTACCAGTGCTTTCCACAGCCAGGCCGTGCAAATTACACCCATCAGTATCATACTGGTTAACTGCACCATTGTGGTGCACCATGTAACCACCACACATACTGTGCACATATCAATGAATGCTGCACCTGTCTGCATGGTATGTCTGCTGCATGATGTCGTGCACAACCCACATCACATACGCCTTACCCTGTCGCAATATACCACACACCACAACATACATCGGCGTAGTATCGCGGGCACAGGTATCCCGCACACCTCTCCTCGTAGTCACCTGGCCATCAGAATATGTTAACAACACGTGCGAGTGATGGTGGCAACCACCTGATTATCTTGACAGAACTTCATCCCCTTAGCCACACAGGGTGATATATTATTCTACAGGCATAGGCTGTACCAATGGATGACATCATGTGTGTGTGTAAGGGCTGATGCATTGAGTGGGCATATGACTATAGATTGCATGTGCGGTGGGCTACAGTTGTGTCTGCGTGTGTGGAGTGTGTGTGTACACAGTTCAGTCATCTGTGATGCCTACCTGCGAGTATGTAGCCTGACTGTACCAGTGCAGTGTTCTGACTCACTGTGTCTTACCAATGGCGACCCTGACCCAGCATACCTTCCCTGCAAGAATTACGCCCACGAACGCGACGAATTGAGTGCGGACTGTCCACTCTCCAATGTCACATATCGCTGGAAGCGTGCCACAGCGGGGCCGAGTCAGGGCCCGCACGTCCACGTCAGCCTGCTCTGTCCTGGTGCCAGATGGTGGCGTAGCAAGCACTGCTGCTGCCACCAGCACTAATCACAGAGTGAGCATGGGAGTGGCACCGCTGACCACCATGGTGGTAGCAGCACCACGCCCCCCTGCCCTGCTCCTCACCCTAACTGGGTGTTCCTGCACGGTGCTGCACGCTCAAGGATGGCAGCCGCCTCGATCCGAGGATACCAGCCACATATTTTCCAATCTCCTATCCCAGAACATGTCGGCAAGATGCTGTTGTGCATTGCCAATGCCTGGATGTTGTCATTCAGAATGCAGTTACGGACCTCTGCAGCCTCTGCCCTTCCTGGTTCTGCAAGTTACATGCGTGCCCTGCGCCCGCCATTACAGTCTGGAACATCACGTCACCAGTTGCCACCAGCTGCTGCACCTGTCTGCGGCAGGTGTATACAGGGTATACCCCTACGAGCAGCACCTGCCACATGCCTGCATGGCACTGCGAGGAAGATCCGCCCACTGGCAGCATCGCCTTTCACGCTTCTGCAGCCACATTGCTGGGGCAGCAGGCGCTGACGAGGCGTTATCTATCGCGGTGTTTACGGGGTATGTGTTGGCATCTGAACCGTGTGCGGGATGAAAGGGATATGTGTGTGATGTTCTCTTGCGGCACAGTGTCTGCCTGTGACGACCCTGCCTATTGCCTCATGCATAAGTCATCACCATAGTATCTGTGGGGACATAGCATCAGATTGACCACGGAGGAACTCACCCTACAGCACCTCTCGGCGGGCGCACCGCCGGTTATGCGAACGCTTACACACACACCACACGCACACACACACACACACACACACACACACACACACTGAACAGCATGCATGTGATACACCGGGTATGCAACGTTCACAACACAGACCAGTGAAGAATGCAGACCCAAGACGTTCATAGTGTCAGTATATTGCCTGCCCTGAGTGAGGACAGTACAACAGGCAGGTGTCATTTGAAGTAGGCATGCAGTACACGCATTCTTGGTAGTTGCATACATCAGCGTGATACACACGTGTGGCGCCGGGCGGTTGAGAGTACACATGGCTGCCGACGGTATGTAATGTGCACGCCAAACGTAGTAGGTATGCGCTGGTCGTAACGCCGATGGTGACCCGCGCCTGCACCCACATCACGGCAAGCCATGCGTTGATCAGCCTGTCAGCACAGTCTACAGATACAGTATGGGTAACAGTGATGTCTGTGCAGATCGTTTACTGTGAGCTGTGTTACTGGCTGTTACTGCGAGTGTGAAGTCTTGGGAGCTCTGTGCCCACTGCCTGGCGCGGGATTGCGCTTCATGTCTGTGCGATAAAGTGACCTGGATGCATTACATTGCCATGTCTTAAGTCAGTTCAGATGCTCAACATGCGTATATGGTGGACATTGGGCACCCTGCCAGTAGCTGTGGAGGCGTTCCATGTCACTGGTGTACTACGACTGGATGTCCAGGATTTTTCATTGATGAACCCACTATGTGTGTAGAGGTGCGGTGAGTACCACTGTGGATCGCTTGCTCAGCAGCAACGTACCTGCTGGAGGTATCAACGCGGCGCCATCTGTCTGGGTCGATGGCCCTGGCCGCCTTCCAGACGCTGTTGCGGCCCTGTGGTGGCCCGCGCGGCCTGGCCATACTGAGTGGCGGGGTGTCGCTGCATTCTGTACGGATATGCTGACAGTGGATGTCTACTATGTTTGTGCATAGGTCGTATCATGGTGTGACAATGCTGCAGCCAGACATCCATGCGGTTTATGTGTGTGTATCTGCGGTATGCACCGATGCAGGGGCATGGGTCATGCATTAACACCTGTGCTCTGGCGATCACGCAGCTCACTATGTGGTACTGTGTATGCTGCTGGCATACTGATGTCCTGCACATGCGGCCATTTAGCCGCCTTTTCACCGTGTAGCCATAATGACTACACGTAACACACCAATAGGTTGTGTGGTGTCCTTGCCTCCTTCTTGGGTGTATCTGTACATGGGTGCTGTGTGTGTCGGGTGATGCGAGCTGTATACACCGTGACTGGGGCACACACAGGTGAGCATGTCATGCCCTAGACACGCATGGGGGCCGCTCAATACAGCAGAACATACCTTTGACTAGCAACAGACTTACCTGCAACAGACCCTTGTCCTTGCGACCCTTGACGTACTGCAGGCATTGCACAAAGTATACACATTAGCCATTACTATCTCACAGTCGGCACTATTGCATCTCATCTGTGCATGTGTGTGGTAGCATGTGCTGTCACATGTCTGCTAACACAACATAGCATACTATGATTTTGCATCTTGTGTTGTGCATATACCTGGCATGTATTGCTATATCATGTGTTGTACTATGACACCCACACCCGTGCGCCCTATCGGCGCAAACATACCTTGCTGACTTACTATACGACTTCCAGGCTCATATCTGGAACACCACCTCCACAATGGGCATAGAGTGTTTCCTGGAGTGTTCTTCCCATTGGGTGTCTAGACTGTACAGAGCTCCTCAGTAACTGTGAGTGAGGCTGGGTTGAGCCCCACCACCTGTCCCACGTTGTTGCCTGCCGATTGCAGCGGCCTGCAACTTTGTCTTGCATGCCGGATCAGGTCTGTGCAGTGCCTCGCGGTTGCAGTAGCTTGCGGATTTGTTTCCGCCCGCGCTGTTCACCCTCCTGCACATCTCCTCCACATCTCCTGCGTTCCTGTGCCTGCTGCTTGGCACATGGCCTAGCTCACTGAGGCGTTGTAGTTACTCTACCAGGATTATGGTATGATCTGACTTCTCCTCCTCACCTGTCGGCTAAATGGTGGAAAGGCGAGGAGCGTGGCATTATCTGGAAGACATGGATGATGGTGGCAGGTCACATTCACACTTTGCTTGTGCTGGCATACTGTTGGAAATACATTTGCTATGGCATATGCGACATCTGCACAGTGATCTGTGAGAGGGCATCGTGGCGGTAATGACGGCGATGTTCTGGCTTCACGCAATTGAGCACTGGGTGTCACATCATATCATAACACCCATCACACTGTGCACACACCATGTAGATGTTAGCCTGCCATGGACATGTGTGCCTGGCTGCACCTATGTCCCATATCAGTTGGCGCGGGTCCCCATCGCGGCGTCTGTGGTACTGTTCACCCCTGGGCGCTACATATATGTCGGTACGCATCACGTCTGTGTCCCATTGTGAGCACGTCAACTGTGACACTGTACTATCTATATGGACACTACCGTCATGTGTTGTGCCGTATGCTGCCACACACAGCACTGTACGGGTGCTGGACAACTTCTTACAGCTGCCTGTGTTGCCTGTGATAGACATGCTGGAGCAATGTGTAACCATGACACGTGCCAGGAAAGAACCATGCCTGCGCATGTGCAAACACACATGTGCAGAGCATCACACAGCACCTGTAACGCTGACAGGGTGCATCGCCACATTACTGCAACCTTATGGACGATAAAACAGAGTGCCTTTTGTCCATTGCCATGTGGGACTGTATTAACTCCCATGCAGCCTTGCTGGTCAGCTCTGCATGATATAGCGCGGGTATGCCACATACATAACTTTTGGGTGCGATCACCTGGGGTTGGCGGTGTTAGTGGTAGGAATTGGCTGTTGTCCATTACATAACCTGCGCGGCTGTGAATGGTTGTCAACATGTTTATCACCATGGTGTAGAGCTTTTGTCCTCGAGCGAAGGTATGCTGTACACTGCTTGTTGAGGTGTGTCTGTTGCATGCAGGTATCACACATCATTACATACCTGTAACCCTGGCAGGTGCTATGTGCTGGGATGATGATCGACACAGTGCTGTATGTGGACACACCTATCATGCATGGATGGCTGCCTGAACTGATAGTGGTAACACATATGTGTACATCGGTACCCGCTACCACCCACATGTCTGCTGCTGCACCCACACCGCCATCACTCCCTCTGTGAATGTGGTGTTGGGCTCAGCAGAGGTATCCATGTAGAGGACACGGATGTTACGCAAACCCACTGATAGTATCGTCGATCAGCCATACACATATGATGCGCCTCACGCTACAACCCATTCATACTGTTGTTCACCGTGTTGATACAACTATATTGCTATGCGGAGGCATTCACGAATTATACTTTACAGGCATACCGCGTCCATCTGTGTCATTGCCTGTGGACTATTAGTGTGGTTTGGCTGCGTATTTGACTGACTGCGTTGGCGCCAGACCTACTGTGCACATGTGTGCATGGTAGGCCTGTTCTCCCGGTGAGCATCTGTGATGTGCTGTTTACATCTCATATCTACACATTTGGTTGGTGTCCATTGGTCCACGGGCCGAGTGGTGGGACGCCACAGGGATGTTGCTGAACATATGCATGCGACCCTGTACAGCTGTGGCCTCTCGGATGCTCGTAATATGCGTGAGCGTGAACACCGTACACACGTAGCGGTTTAATGGGCTGCCGTCCGTGCCATCTCCGCCTGTGGGTTGCTATCATCCCGCACACTCTTATGCTATGTTCAGGCTGTACTGCACCTATATAGCTGGGGCTTGTGTGCATCTGTCTGATGCTATGTGCGCTACCCATCACCGAACAATACACGGAGTACGACCGCGCACATCGCAGCTTGTTGTCAGCATATGCATGTGGTACACACCTAACACATCTCCTGTGGGACATGGTAATTTGTGTAGGCATGTCAGTTGTCACATACCACAGCTACCCCTACATGACAGCTATGCAGGACGTAGTGTGTGGACATCTGCTGTGACATGTACACGAGCAGTGCCCCCTACCTACATCATGGTACCGCCTGTGGAGTATGTGTGTCTGCATCCGTACTATAGCCATAGATGAACAATTGACACATCTAATATGTACAACATACCTCATTGAGAAATTTGTCATGTGCACATGTTCCATGTGTCAGAAAATACATTGTTTGTGTCTGTTAGGGTCATTGTGTTGGCCATAGTTTACATAGCTGACATAGCGTACTGTGTCCTGATTCCAGGCCTTCATTCGGCTACCAGCATTGTACCTGGCAATACATTCCAGCCATCATGTAGCCAGCTTAGATGACAGTGGGGAGTCATTTCGCCATGTGCACATATGTCACACAATGCGAGGTGACTGAGACACATTGTCAGGACTGGGTTCGACTGCCGTGGCTGTGTGCAGTGTTGACAACCATGGCTACCAGATGGTGTCTTCTGGATAATGTGACATTCACATAAACACCTACATTCACATGGCAGGCGCGCCGTCCACAGCAATGGACATTCCTGCGCATGAACACTGTATGCGGTATGTCTGCCAATACCGCCGCCATCGGTGGTGGCCGCAACGCTGTGCCCTACAACAGCAGTGTTAACCCCATCCGCAATGCGCAAACGCCGGGTTACCAGTCACAACACACCCCAGATGGCCCTGTGGTGGGTGACAGTGCGGTTCCATTCATCATGTAACGGTATCCCGTAGTGCACCAGTATGTTGCAGACGTAGTGAGCGGCTGGTAACTGGTTGACGCCATGCACGCGGCCTCTGTTACCGTGTCTGCTGTGGAGCCTGCTATTGTGACCCTGTGATGACATTGTCTACGGCCCATGGACTTGGACATGTGATGGCTCAATAATTGAATTAACCCTCCAGGTGTGTGTCTGGCCAGGTGTTGTGTACTGATCTGCATGCGGGGATAGTCTCATTGGCCTGCTCTGTCACTGGGACTGTTGACTATGAGTCCTTCTGTTGTTATTTTTGTATTACTGTATTGCCATTTCTATATTTTGATTACTGTAGCTTGCTTTCTTTGCCTTGTGTTTTGCCTGCCTTCTGTTCTAACAGCATATTAAAACTTCAAAAGAGACCACAGCTCTCTCTATTCTGAGTCAGGCAGAATTTTTTCCTGCCCTCTCACCCATTTAAGTTGTCTTGTTAAATACCACTGCCTTTCTAGTTGCCCGCCTCTTATGTTAATCTGACCATATATCTCATTTCTCTCTACTTTCACTGGCTTATGTGAGTAATCACAAAATCATCATTTTTGAAATCCCACCCCTTCAATTATTTAAATTTATTGGCCATCCTACAGTATTTCATAGTACCAAAATACAAAAGTGACCACCCCTTTCAATCCATCTTGCTGTTTTAAAAATAGTAACTCTCCACCAAACCTTAACTTTTTAAACAGGTAAAATTCAAGTTACCTACTTTCACATCTAACTTCTCTAGTGCACACTGCAGAGTGCATTCTTTTCAATCTTACCTTTAAGCATCCCTGTGACTAGCACTTTCTAATACCTGCTGGAAAGCACTAGGAAGCCTTAAACTCATACAAACACTGAACTCTCCTTGTTAACAAGGAGAAATTAATAGTAGGCACTAAACAGCCTATAATTGCAAAGTACCTTGCTAAGGAAACAGCTCCTATACTTTACAAAGAAAAAAGCCCCAAACCAGGCATGTCCAAGGGTCAGCTTCGGTGATTTCTCCTGTCCACCTGGTGAATCTGGGCATACTGGGGCAATGCAGCAATTACCTCATGTACACAGACAACCCTCTCCTCCTACCACCCAACACTACAACCTGTGAGAGATGCACTTACATAGCCAAAATGGAAGCAAAGCCCTCTCCACCCAAGATTGTGCTAAACAGTCAAGAGGAGAAGGTTAACACCCACACTACACCTCAAGCAACACATAGCCCTTCTAAACCCACACCACCAACACCCACATATAGCAACACTAAATCCACATATGCAGAGGCCCTTAACTGTAACCTGCCCAAGCAACAAAGACCTCTGAAGCTGAAATGCAAACAAACACCAATCACAACCAATGTGTCACATAGTTCACAACACCAGTGTGCCACCCAGCAACAGCCCCTAAGGCAAGACAATGTACCTAACACTTTAGTCATAGGTGACTCTATAATCCGGCACACTGATGTCCCTCTCACCAGGTTGAATAAGGAGAAAATTACAGTCAGCTGCATGTTGGGTGCCAGGATCCGCCACATAACGCATGCACTCAAGTCACTCCACAACAAGTACAAATATGACTCTGTCATTGTCCATGTTGGAGTGAATGACTTGAGACGTTCCTCCCTGGACTACATGAAAAGAGACATGGAAGAGCTCTCGGATCATGTGGCCCAGGCAGGTATGACCCTAGCCCTGAGTAGCATCCTACCTTTGCCCAGAATGATACCACAATATAAGGATAAAATGATTGACTTCAACAATTGGCTAAGCTTATGGTGTCATTCAAAGGGGATCCAGTATCTGTCTGCCTGGGATGACATGATTGACAGACCATGATGCTTTGCCAGAGATGGTCTGCACCTGTCACCCCTGGGATTCAGGTTACTGGCTAAGGCTCTTGCCACCCCTATAGTGCCTTTTTAGGCAAACTTCAAAGGACAAAACCACCACCGTAACAGGTACAAGCATGCAAAATCTGAAGGTAATGCTACTCAATGCTAGAAGTCTAACCCTCAAAATGCACTCTCTCGAGGCACTCCTAAAAATGGAGAACATCAATATCTGTGCAGTAACTGAGACCTGGTTCAAGGCTCCAGAGAGCACCCCTGCAATACCAGGCTACAACTCTTACCATACTTTTCGGCCACCAAACCAGGACCGAAACACTAAAGGTGGAGGAGTGTCAATATTCACCAAGGATATTCACACCACCAAGCTAGTTGGCCAACACAATGTGTCTGAAATTCTCCAAGTGCAACTAACACTAGGTAAGACTGCAATCCAAATTGTAGCTTGCTACAGATCCCCCACCATACCCTAAGATTCTCACTACACCTTTCTAAACATACTGGAAAATATTAAGATAGAACCAAACACCCTAATACTGGGTGATTTTAACTACCCTGCCATTAACTGGGAAAACTACTCATGTCCCAACACCTTTGAACGGTTCTTGGAATTCATAAATTCCAATGCCCTGGATCAACTAAGCCATAGTCCCACCAGGGCTCCAATATCCTAGACCTGGTCATTACCAACATGGCAAATCAATGCTCCATACCTATGGTCACCCCCTCGTTAGTCAGGTCTGACCATAAGCTAATCACCCTTAACATCCACATCCCACCCCACAGTAAAGAAACCACCAAAAAACTTCTCCAAAGCCAACTTCATGCTACTCAAGTCAGAAGTGACAAACTTCATGACACCCATGCAGACGGGAACTGAAAGTTCAACTGCTGAATCCTACACTAAGGCACTGTATGAGCACATCCACTCATGCATGAATCGTGCCATCCCAAATAGAACCAAAATGCTCTCATCCAAAAAAAGGAAGCCAATCTGGTGGTCCCCTGCCATAAAGAAACTTTACAACAAAAGGAAGAAACTTTTGCAGAAAAGAGGAAAATCCCAGGATGCAAAAAACTCCCTTACTAGCCTCAGTAAGAAACTGAGATGCCTCATAAAATCCTCCAAAGCTAGTTACGAAAATAAAATTGCCAAAGATTCCAAAGACAACCACAAAGCATTCTATAACTATGTCAAGAATCTAAATGGCAATGCTCAGATCAGCTCTGAGTTAAAACAGAATGGCATTAAATATACTGATCTGAAGGATATTGCCAATATCCTGGCAGATCGATTCAGTGCCAACTTCACCCCCTCTCACCCCCTAAATGGCCCATCTCAATACCGGACGATTGCCAAATTCCAGTAATAACGGCCACACAGGTACAAAACGCACTCTCTAAAGCCAAGAACACAGCATCCATGGGACCAGATGACATCCCGGGCTGTGTACTACATGAACTACAATATGAACTGGCACCTCACCTAAGTGTCATGTTTAATCATAGCCTCACCTCAGGTTTCGTGCCCACTGAGTGGCTCAGAGCTACAGTTATCCCAATCCACAAGGGGGGATCCACCTTGGATCCCGGAAACTGCCGACCCATCAGTCTGACAAGCCTTATCTGCAAGGCCATGGAGCGTATTATCATGGAACTTATAAACAAAGACATTGGCAACCTTCAAACACTGGACCCCACCCAGTTTGGGTTTGTGAAGGGTCGATCTTGTCTCCTGAACCTGATTGACTTCTTTGAATCAGTCTCCAGAGCCATGGACAAGGGTAAGGTGGTCCACGCAGCCTATCTAGACCTTGCCAAGGCCTTTTACACCATCCCCCACTCTGGAATCATAGATAAACTTACTAAGTTGGGCATTAATCCCTATGTCACCCAATGGGTTGCTAAATGGCTTACTGATAGAACCCACACTGTAAAAGTAGCCGACTCCAAATCCAGCTCCAGACAAGTGACAAGTGGAGTACCTCAGGATTCAGTCCTGGGGCCGCTCATGTTTGGCATCTACTTCTCTGAAGTACAGGTCAACACTAAGGGACTCTGGCTAACAAAGTTTGCAGATGACTGCAAACTGGGAGCCATTATTGAATCCCCAAATGATGTGGGTACTCTACAAAAGGGCCTTACAGAAACAGATGCTTGGTGCCAGAGCCATGGGCTCAAGCTCAATGCCAAGAAATGTATTGTTATCCCCTTTGGGAAAAAACATGTATCCATGAATTACCATATAGGTGGCAATACACTAAACACAGAAAGTGTGATAAGAGACTTAGGGACACAGGTGGACAGTGGTCTCACCTTCGATAACCACATTGCCACAACAGTCAGGAAATCCTTCTATGTGGCACACCTCATCATGAAGGGCTTTTCATCCAGAAAAAAGGAGGTCATTGGCCCACTATACTCATCCCTCATTAGACCCATTATAGAATACAATGCCCCATTTGGTATGTACCTCTCAAGACATCTGCAACAACTGGAAAGGCCTCAGAAATACCTCACTAAAAGAATCACAGGCCTAAAGCAGATGCCCCATGCTGACCGCCTTAAAAAACTCCAGCTATACTCTGTCGCATATCGTCTACTCAGAGGCGATCACTGCTTAACATACAAGGCCATGTCAAACCCAGAGCTGTTGGACATGCTACACTTAAAGAAATCCCAATCCATCAGAGCTACACGCTCCAGGGATCTAAACCTTGTCATCACAATAAACAAAACATGCTGGAGGGATAGGTTCCTGACCCAGAGACTCCCCAGACTCTGGAATAGATTGCCCATACATGTCAAGCAGAGTGCCTCTTTGGACCTCTTCAAGAGGAACCTTGACGATTGGATGGGAGAAAGGAAATTCACCCCAGGGATCACGTCAGTCGCCCTGCTAGACAGGGGTCCAGGAAAGTAAATAATGTGGGAAGAAATAGCCAGGGAATTGTTATGGCTAGGCTTGTATAGGCCCTAGGGCTGATAGCCTAGTACCAACCTATGAACCTATGAACCTATTAGCCTAGTAAACACCTATGAGCCTACGAACCTATGAACTTTGCTGCACAATGCATAATTTTTCTTTCATGGAGTACACAGGATGCTGTCCTTCTGAATCTGCCACTTTCAATAATAGAAGGAAACAAGACCCTAATGCTTGCGACTTGCAAATTTTTCAAAAATTCAAAATAGCATAATTAACTGCTAAACTGCAAAGTCATAGGTGACCATGGATGAGGAACCATACATGAGACAGGTAAGGCATAATTATTTTCAATGCCATCTAGAGAAAAGTGCAAAGACTTTTACCATGTCTCAAACAGAACTGGGTCAATATTTTACTTCTGGATTGTTTTGCAAAGAAAATGTATATCTAGTTGCAATGCCCAAGTAACTTTCTTATCCAGTTTATGAAAGAATTGAATATCCTAAATAAATTGAAAAGGAGCCAAGCATATTAAATGTCTATCACATAGATAAAATTTATACTATGATTTTCCCTCATACTGATAACATTAGTCAGTAAAGAACTATCTGTAGTTCAGAAAGATGTCTCAGTTAGAAAGAATCATAGATCAGTCTTCAGGGGCATGTTCCACCAGGCAAAATTTAATCCTGACATGAAACTTAATGGGAAACTGCTTCCAATGAAACAAGCATACTCCATTCTCGAAAATGATTAAGTAGTGTATATATGATCAGTGAGGTTGTAAGAAAGCAGATGTGCCACTGAAGTCTCCCAGAGCTGCTTGGCCTTACAGACAGAAAACAATCTTCTGGTGACATTGAATACACTGGGAAAGAACATTAGAAAATCATTTCAGAAATGCTGAACTGCATTTGTAATGCATACACTAATACCAATCATGTTTCTTAATACTAATGGAGATTATGTGATGCATTAGCCAAGGAAAAAGGCAGAGCATTTCAAAACTGTGATAGAGCAGCAATCTGTGTTCTCTGCTTGGAAGGATATTATTATGACCTGTACATTGTGTAAGTGCATTTTTTGTAATACAGATAGATTGTTTAGCTTTCTGTAAATTGCAGTGAGAGAAAGTATTACTTGACTTCTGGATATAGTCTGTGCAGTTCTGACAGACAAAGAAAACAAACACTACTGTGATAAAGTGAAGCTTGTAAATCAGCAAATATCCAAAAAAGAAAACAGCTTCACAGCACCAATTTATAAAAGTTTAATAACTATCATATACCAACACAAAGCTTTTGGACAAGGTCCTTCATCGGTGTTACAGGTAACACCGATGAAGGACCTTGTCCAAAAGCTTTGTCTTGGTATATGATAGTTATTAAACTGTTTCTTCTCGTAGATAAATGCACCAGCACTACGACAGTATACTTCTCAATTGCAGACTTCTTCTTTAACCTATAACTTTTTATTGAATACAATTAAAAACCATTCGGTTAAGCGCTTTCATCGATTCAGACTTCTTCAGAACAACACTAAATAATTAAAACAATTCATATATACTTTCTTACTTGGTCACATGATAGTTTCCATTATTGTCTTAAAGTGCTAGTGCTTTTCATAAATGGATTTTGTGTAAAATGATTACACAACATTGCTTAATATATATTCCTTTCTATACTAAAAATTATCCTTAAAATACGTTAAGAATACATAAAATTACAGGGATTGTATGAATTTAAATACATTATTAAAAACTTTGTTTAAAAAACTTATAATAAAAACTTGTTAAAAAGCATTTTTACTACATTCATATGCTAGCTTCCAATACAGGTTTAATTGACAAGTATTCATTAATTCCAGGGGGAATAGAGGCATTTAATTTAATCTGCCAAATAATTTCTTTTTCCCCCACTATTTTCTTAATGTTTCCTCCCCTGGGATTGACTTTAACCAATTCTAGTATTCCAAACTGAAAATCAGAACATCCTTTGTTTTCACATAGATAGGAAATTAACATTTAGTAATTCCTATTTGGATTACCAAAGTAGTCACCCTATCGTACAGAAAAGAAATATAGTTAAGGGCCAATGTATTAGAGCGGCCAGGATGACATCTTTAAGAAAGGATTTAGTGAATGAACTAAAGAAGATAGGTGACTTCTTTATAGATAGGGGATACCCTAATGAATTGGTGAGTGATGCAAGAAATTATGTGTTAAGAGAATGGGGAAAAAAATACAAGCCTTTATTGGGAAATGAGGACCTACAAGTAAATCACACTAGTCAAATGGTAGAAACTGATGAGATTTTGGATACAAAGAACATCGGAGATGAATATAGCAGAGCTTGTATATTAGAATATAGTAAACATAGTGGAGAAATCAAGAAAATACTAGATAAGCACTGGAATATTACCAAGATAGATGGGGAAATTTCAAAATTGGTAGGAGAGAAACCATTATGTGTGTATAAGAACGGAAGTAATATGAAGAAATTATTAGAAAGGAAAATCAAACCAAATAATGTTACTATTAAAGGTACCCAGAAATGTGGGACATGTAAGCAGTGCCAATATATTATAACAGCCCCTTACATAGTATTAAAAGATATTAACAAAACCAAAGTATGGTTTCAAAAGGGCAACTGTAGATCCAGGCAACTGGTGTACCTAGCTAAGTGTACAAAATGTTCAGTATTTTATGTTGGGAAGACTACCAGATGCCTGAGAAATAGAATTTATGAACATCTGTATAGTATACAAAAGAAGGATGACAGGAATGCTCTGTGGAGACATCTATGTGAAAACCAAGGATGTTCTGGTTTTCAGTTTGGAATACTAGAATTGGTTAAAGTCAATCCCAGGGGGGGAAACATTAAGAAAATAGTGGGGGAAAAAGAAATTATTTGGCAGATTAAATTAAATGCCTCTGTTCCCCCTGGAATTAATGAATACTTGTCAATTAAACCTGTATTGGAAGCTAGCATATGAATGTAGTAAAAATGCTTTTTAACAAGTTTTTATTATAAGTTTTTAAACAAAGTTCTTAATAATGTATTTAAATTCATACAATCCCTGTAATTTTATGTATTCTTAACGTATTTTAAGGATAAGTTTTAGTATGGAAAGGAATATATATTAAGCAATGTTGTGTAATCATTTTACACAAAATCCATTTATGAAAAGCACTAGCACTTTAAGACAATAATGGAAACTATCATGTGACCAAGTAAGAAAGTATATATGAATTGTTTTAATTATTTAGTGTTGTTCTGAAGAAGTCTGAATCGATGAAAGCGCTTAACCGAATGGTTTTTAATTGTATTCAATAAAAAGTTATAGGTTAAAGAAGAAGTCTGCAATTGATAAGTATACTGTCGTAGTGCTGGTGCATTTATCTACGAGAAGAAACAGAGTTATTTCATTTTTTTTTTCATTTGTTGGACTGTTTCTACATCTGGTATTATTTGATAGTTATTAAACTTTTATAACTTGGTGCTGTAACACCGATGAAGGACCTTGTCCAAAAGCTTTGTCTTGGTATATGATAGTTATTAAACTTTTATAACTTGGTGCTGTAACACCGATGAAGGACCTTGTCCAAAAGCTTTGTCTTGGTATATGATAGTTATTAAACTTTTATAACTTGGTGCTGTGAAGCTGTTTTCTTTTTCAGTTCTGACAGACACTCTCCTAAAGATCATTATGACACTACTTACAGATCATGTCCAAGTGCTTGGATTAGTGATTGATTGACTGATGTGACAGTATAAAACAATAACTTACATATATAGTTATACTTCATGTTGTCTTTTATACCTTCTATACTTTACTCAATATATCAACTCAGATTGGCAAAGAAAAGTTTGCATCCAGCTTACCAAACTATTCATACCACTGCCTAGCACTAAGGCACCTACACTGGCTTGAAATACCAAATTACCTTACATTCACCTAACTGCTTACTGTCCACAAAATAATACACAAACCAGACACCTGCCCTTCACTACAAAACATCCTCAAAAACTACTCCCAGAACCCCACCAAGGAATCTCGGCTCAAATAACAAATATCTCGCAACCAGGACCGAGTCTCATAACAGTGCAGGCGACTCACTTTATTCAGCCTATGTTACCAGGCACAAGAACTCCATTGCACCCACTCTAAAACAAGGCAATATTACCACAAGTGTCAAGCACAAACTAAACAACACATAACTTCCTCAGGTCTGTGCTCATGTTCTCAGCCTGACTAAACCCACTCTTCTTTCTGTTTCGCTTCCATTACCAGTGACTCTTTATCAATCACCCTGACTCATTCACCTTTCTTATCCCTTGTCTCTTTTCTCTCTCCCTCTCTATCTCCCTTTTTTACCCCCCCCCACTACTACTCCTCTAACTGATCTACATCCTTAATCTGCTCCTACTACTTTCTCCTCCTCACCTCTTCATCTCCTCACCTATTTACTGTTATCTTAACCTTTCTAGTATCAGAACTCTTTCTGCTTGTTTTCTTGATTATTCTGCTTATACCCTTCCACCTCCTGTATTTTCTGTTCCTGCTCTGGTGACATCCAGTCTCATTTATGTCAATATACAAACTGCAGCTACATGCACTATCATTACTCTTATATCTCCAGCTATTACACTTCATTATGTCTTTGACTTATGTATGATAATATAACTTCTAATGTACATGATAAATGCCTTTACTATTTATCTCTCAGTATTACCTGCAAAGTAATGCTTAAACTGTTTAATTTGTAATAGTTGTTCATTCTAAAACTGTATTTTATGTGGAGCTTTTCTCCCTAGGCTTCTGCTGAAAAACTGAAAACTGGACTTGTGCCCAGTCAGACTTTCCTTGTATGCAAAAGACACTAACTAACTAACTAACTAACTAACTAACTAACTAACTAACTAACTAACTAACTAACTAACTAACTAAACTCACTCATAAGGAAAACATGAAACATAAAAAAATGACAGTTTTTGGTAGATAAGGACTGCTTAACTTACCTTGTCTACCTGTTAACCTGCTTAATAGGTGCACTGCACTTCATTCACAGATCTTCAATATCCCAATTCTTAACATTTGATTTGGATTTGTTTTGTACCTGTTCAAGATATTCTTTCACTCTTCCTAATTCTTCAGCTTCCTCAGTAGGTCTGCTGTATGTATTTTCATCTGTTATAAAAAGCACTACCAGACATTACCGCTGTACTGTCCTCCTGTTAACAAAATGCCAAAACACTATGCATCTTTTTCCCATTGTTTTTGTTGCCCTTTTTGTATGACCTCTGACTTGTAAAATCTTTATAGAGATGGGATTACTTCATTTATTTACATTACTCCAGATTTCGGCTCAGATGTACAAAGACAAATGTGTCATGAAACAGTGATTAAAAGTGTTGCAGTATATTCTGTAAGTGAGAAGATGTCTGGTAAACATGCTACTAACAGCCATCTGCTATTACAATATATATTTGGCAAAAAAGTTCCAAAACTCATTCTTAGTTAATATTTTGTATGTAGGCAGCTGTTGCTTTAATGACTTCATTACAAAATAAAGAAGCTAAGCTATCATAAGCAACCAGTAGTATTTTGGCATGTGTACTTTAAATGTTTGTGAGTTATATGTGTTGGGTGCTTTGGGATGCCTGATGGATATGTCATTATGAGGTAACATTTATATAATATGTATTAACTGGACAGCAGAGGTTTTGAATATATTAAAGTGTATTCAAAGTAATCACTCCCTTTCCAGTCATGTAAAGAACTTTGTGGATGATATATTAGTAATATTCCCTTACAGACTGAATGAGTCATTCCTTGTATAGCACTCAATATCTAAACTATATCCAGAATATTCACTGATGCATGAAGGACACAGGATTTTAAGCTGAGGTGTAATTCCACTGAGATTTGTCTGAGCAATAATGAAAATATCGTTATAAGAAAAACTCATCAGCCTTGTTGTAGTTTAGGACACATTCAAGCTAAGCATTGATATTAATAGAGTAAGGTGTCCGTTTTTAAGAGCAGGGTCCAGTTTTCATAAGTATGTAGTCTGCATACCTGTACATTTAGAACATAGCACTTGGGGCAGTGATATTTCAAGTGTTTTTAGAAACACAAGAATTGACAGTATGGTTTAGATTGCATGAGGATTTAAGTAAATAGTGACTTTGAGTCTGAATATGACAGAATTTGATAAACAGATGACTTCTGTTTTTTTAAGTAAATATTGGCTTTGAGGCTGAATAAGGCAAAGTCTGATACATAGATGACTATTAATATGATATAAGCCTAATTTACCAGTTTCATTTTCTATGCATCACTTTAATATTTCTTTGCTTTCTTAATATTTTTTAAAGTTGGTAACACCTTTATTAAACATTGTAATGCAAATATACCTTTAACTTAATTTTTTATTAACGTTTGTTTAAAATGGCATGAATTGGTGAAATTGAAGTTACTTTTTGATGAATTTGTAGAAGGTTTAGGTTAAACTAGATTGCTTCCACAACAATGACATTTTAAATGTATAGTAAAGCTAGGATGACTGAAGTAGAGGCTTTTCTATTACAGGAATACAACAAAGAATCAGAGTGCAATGTAATCTTTATAACCGCTTCATGAGAACTTCTGCTTAAATTCTCATTAACTGCAATAAGGAGTGATGTGTGGGGTTTGGGCATAGCTTTCTTATCATGCTGTGGAAACTATTAACCAAGGTTTAATTGTAGCAGCACAGTATGATCAACTAAGTTCTAGAAACAGGTGTATGGTTAAACATCAGCTAGGCACCATGGATAACTGCTGGTGGAAATCAAATATTAGGAACAACAAAAAGGCCCTCCCCCCAAAGCTAAACATATATCGAAAGTGTAAGATTCTAGCTAGGAATTTTTCTTTGGTGTGCAAGGTGTGGTTTTGCTTTATAAGTGAGATGGATTAGTTTAATATATGACTGTTACTTTTCAAAATCATATTTTTTTTCAGTATCCCAGAATGATAAATACACACTCGTCCAGTCTTGCAACATTTACAGGCATAATTACTGTCATATAAAGTAGGCTGGTGTACTTCTTTGTGATTTCATATACAATCATCTTGAAACATGACAGATGTATTAAAACATTGTGGGCCAGATTCAATAAAGCCAACATTAAATGTACAATACGTGTACACTGTTCTGACTGAACAGACAACACAGGCATAACTCACACCTTCCTCCTCCTAATTTTAGTTTTCTTACTGATATTCTTGCAGCTTTACATATTGACAGGGATTCATACAGGTTACCACAAAGTGTAGACTACATGTACACTTAATGTAATCTTTTTGAGTGACTAGAAAGCACAAAACATGTGATAAGAAGTTTATTGTATACATATTGTGTATGCTTAGTGTACACTTAGTGTAGGCTTTATTAAATCCGGCCCTGTGTCTAGCTATGCTTATAAAATATTTTGTTTCACTCATACCACATACACAGACATTTAAATGATATCAAAGCGTCTATTAACATCCACATCAGTGCAAAATTTTCAATACCGAATGCTACAAATCACTTATCACTTTACCAACCAATCTTCCATTCCCATTTTACAGGCATTACCCATGTTTGTGTTGTTGTCTAACAAATAATTTTAATGTTGATCTCTTTTCTTGTCAGCCCAGTTGCCCCTTACCAATGGGTAAATCTTCAAAATTGGACTATGAAATCACAGATATGAATCATATTATAAAATCATATTTATATTGCATTATCCATTTGAAATAAAACAAATGAAATATCCCAGTCCAGCTGATTCAAGAAACTATTCATAACCTTAGAAAAATGGTACTACTTGTATATTTTAAAATACCCATCTTTGTCCTAGATGCATATAAATGGTGGGAGTTAAGACACTATAGTAATAACATGCTGAATAGCAAAGCTAACCACAAAGATAGCCAACAAATATTATGTCAGACAGGGACAGCAAACCACAATCATACTTATAAGTCTGAGCCTCATATTTTCCTTCAATCTAAAAAAAAAAACTTAAAATCTATTTGAATCCCCTTCTACTCCTCGCCTGTCTTCTTCATAAATACAATAACCATATAAGCCCCTATTTAGCAACCCTGTGTTATTAATCAGGATACTTCATTATCACAGAGCTGACTCAACCATGGTGAAACATGGGGTGCCTATCTATTGTCGATTGCCAACTAATATACCACCAAATCATACTGAAAAGGGACTCAATCAGTAATAATTGTAGATCAGAGCGTGTGTATGTACCTTTAAGAAGCATTTCCAGATGTAGCAAGTGCATATAAATACTGAGCACATGCAGGCAGCAGTGCCACTTTGAGATAACACCCAGTGTTGAGTGGAGTAATTAGTCTATTTATATGCTTATTTAAGTTTAAGTTACAAAGCCTCATTTCTGATGTTTGTCTGTAATAAAGCTGCTTGAACAGAACCCATAAATGTTCTTCTGTTTTATCCTGACCAGACGAGTGACATGGTGTCAGAACCGGGATCAAGAGAGCTGCTTCTTCAAGCCATGAGGTGCAAAGTTGAAGGTGAAGGCAGACTAAGCAGGTTGAGTGATACAGAGCACAGACAAATAAAAAAGGACCAGAAATGAGCTAAAGGTAAAGAAAACTGCACAAATTATTTATTTGACAAAGAAAATGAAACAGCATATTTATAAAGCACAAAACTAATCAAACAAGTAGCACAAAAAAGTACTATTAAGCAAATGAAAAGCACAAACCACATTATTAATTAAAAGACATGTTCGAAACAATGATATTTGATAAAAGTAGCACAGCTATTCATATGGGTTCAGAATTACCTTTGGTTTGCATAACATTCATGTTTAAATTAAAATAGGCACAAGAAAAGTATAATGAGCATGATAAGAGATTAAATGGGCATAACAAGCACAATTAAAATGTCAAATTAAGGCGAATGCATGTTTTTTAGTAAAAGACCGTGTTTGGGCACAAACTATTATTTTGCATTAACCAAAGCCATTCAAAGCATAAGTAGAGTTGTTCGAAGTATCTTAGAGTGTGCAACGTGTTTGCAGAGTGTATGCTTTATTATGGTGCAACTATTTCAAAGAGTTTGCTGTGTGCAAAGTACAGTTAAATTGCAAAGTGCAGTCAAAGGACAGCCATTTTGAAAAGTTTCTTGTACTGTGTACATTTATTCACAGAAATCCACCATTTCAGAGTGTTTCTTACACTGTGCAGAGTTATCTCACAAAGTACAGTCATTTTGAATAGGTTCTTGTGCTGTGTATAGTTCATTTGCAAAGTGCATTCATCTTGAAGTGTTTCTTACTCTGAGCTTCTTCTACCGTGTACTGTTTATTTGCAAAGTACAGTTATTTCAAAGTATTTCTTACTCTGATAAGGAGTGGTTTCACAAAGTACAGTGATTTCAAGGTGTTCTTGTGCTATGGAGACTTTTTTTTGCAAAGTGCAGTTGTTTCAAAGAGTCTGTTGTGCTATCGGGCATAATTACAAGTACTGGCATAAAGTTCTGGCATATATATTTTTGTGTGTGCATGTTCGTATAATTACAAGTGGACTTGGGTTGCATTGTGTTTTACTATAATTTGTTGGCATGGCAGATGGATTTTGAAAACCATCACCACTTGTGTTTGATCATAATATACCAGAGAACTGGAGAGTATTCAAGCAGGAATACAATATTTTCATACAAGCAGCTTTTTCTGACAAAGATGCACATACAAGGGCATTCATTTTGCTTAACCTAGCTGGGTCAGAAGGTATTGAAAGAGAGTGTTCATTTATTTTATTTGTTTTATTTTACATTTGTTGATGGGGCTAGTCGAGCTAGATACATGTGCATTTTCAGTAGAGGCCTGGGGAGAAAAGCTCCAAGAAATCATACAAAGTTAATAAAAAGTTAATATAGATGTTATGACAGATATTATAAAAACAGCAAATGTTACATAAAAGCAAAAACATTTTTTTTTAAAACAAGTAGTACAAATTAGAATACTCAGTGATTTTATGAGAAGGTGCAATATACATATATACATATATGTTGTATGCAATAATATTGTTTATTGATACATAAAGGGAAGAAAATAAAGGATGTAGGGTGAGATCTAGAGAATAGGAAAATAATTAGTCAGGGTTAGTACAGGAGCATAGCCATTGTTTATTGAGATATAGTTTTAGATTCCTTTTAAAAAGTGAGAGAGAAGTCTGAGATGTGATTTCAGAGGGTAGTTTATTCCATATTTTTCCATCAGAGTTAGAGAACAAGGAGTCACCTGCTGAGTTGTTGGGTTTAGTAGTTTTGATAAGTAATTTGCTTGAGGAGAGTAGATTTTTGAGATTATTGTAAGGCGTAATTAGGCTAGAGAATATTGGAATGTTGCTAGGTTGATACAGGGTCTTGTGGACTATTGTGAGCTGGTGAAATTAGAGCTGGTTAAGTAATTCTAGCCAGTTTAGATGTCTTAGATTTAGACAGTGATGGGTTCTAAAAGGAGAGCCTGTAGCGAATCTAGCAATATTATTATAGGATGTTGCTAGTTTATTGAGGTCGTTTTTAGAGAGATTGGTGTATATAGGAGAAGCATAGAGGAGAGTGGAGATTAGGTGAGTCCTGGCTATAGCGGTCCTAGCTTCTGGTGTAAGATAGGGTTTAATTCTGTAAAGGGATCCTAGTTTTTTGTTAACTAATTTTATTGTGGTGTTTATATGAGTATCAAAGTTAAGATTGTTGTCTATTGTTATTCCTAATAGTTTAGTGGTTGGGTCAGGAGAGATAAGAGTACCGTTGTTAGAAGTGAGATTGAAATGTAAAGAGGTGGACATTCGGGTTGGTGTGAAGAGTAGCAGTTTAGTTTTCTTGGGGTTTAGGAGGAGGCAGCAGTGTGAGAACCATTGTTCTACAGTGTTGAAAGCTTTTTGGGTAAGAATCTGAAGTTCAGTTTGAGAAGTGGCTGAGCAGATTATGGTAGCGTCATCTGCATATTGAATACAGGTGGAGCATGGAATAGCTGATTTCAGGTCATTAATATAAATGGAAAATAGGAGAGGGCTTAATATGGAGCCCTGTGGGACCCCGAGGGAGATAGAAAGGTGATTAGACTGTTTATTTTGCCAGGGTACAGCCTGCTGATGATTTTCAAGGTAAGATGTAAGCCAGTTCATAGATAAGAGGATCAAGTGAAAGAGAATTCAGTGTGTGAAGGAGTAGTTGGTGATTAACCATGTCAAAAGCTTTAGATAAGTCAATGAAGACTGCAGATGAGAGAAGATTTTTGTTGTGGTTATTGTTAATGCAGTTTGTGAACGATAGCAGGGCAGTGGTGGTACTGTGGAAAGGTCTGAAACCATGTTGACAGTTGGCAAGTAGGTTGTTCTGGAGAAGGTGGTTAAGAAGTTGTTTATGGATGCACTTTTCCATAATTTTTGCAATAAGGGATAGTAAAGCTATGGGGCGAAAGTTAGAAAAGTCACTGGAGTTCCCCCCTTTATGTAAAGGGATGATATGAGAAATTTTCCAGATAGATGGGACAGTTCCTTCACTTATGGATCTATTTATCAGAATGGAAATGGGATAGGCAATGGCTTTGCTTCATTTGTGTATGCATCAGAAGTATATGAAGGAGAAGGGGCAAACTGTCATATTGTGGTTCTGGCTAAATCAGGAGAAGATCCTGAGTGCTTGAAACGTAAATTAAGAGAAATGTGCAACCCCAGACAAATATTACATTAGAGAGGCACTTATTTTATATAAGAGACCAAAATCCAGGTGAAACTTTTGCAGCTTATATCACTGACTTGAGAAACAAGGCTAAGACGTGCAGATGTGGTGACTTAAAAGATAGGTTAATAAAGGACAGGCTTGTGTGTGGTGTTAATAGTGCTGCAGTGAGAAAGATTTTGCTTTGTGACAGTGATTTAACATTAAGCAAAGCCACAGAGATTTTTCAAATCCATGAGCTCACAGAAAGGCACACAGATATTCTTACAAGTGATAAGAGTATGGTTTCAGCAGCCACTAGAGCAAACATAGGCAGTATGCAACATGTGTCAAGCAGAAATAGGCCTAAGCACGTAGCAGCAACAACCCCTGTGGCAAAGAAAAGTCAGAGCTTTCTAGCATGTTCCAAGACTAATTCAGTTAAAGGAACATGCTCAGTACAGTATAGGGGTCAGTCAACAAAATCAAAGTCAAGTCTTATTGTTAATTGTCATAATTATGGTGCCAACCATGAGTCTAAAAGAGAGAAGTGCTTAGAATTTGGTCAACAATAACACAAGTGTAAAAAATGGAATCGTTTTCAAAGGTTTTGTAAATCAAGCAAGCCTCATTCAGTTGTTAAGAAAGGTCACTCAAAAAAGCAAGTTAATCACATAGAGAGTTTTAATCCTACTTTCTATGTAGATGGTGTATCAGTGGTCAGTGAAAAGGTTAATGCAGTAGATTCGTTTGGAAAGAATGTACTATTTTGTACTGTCCTGATCAATGGTAAACCCACAGAGCTCAAAGTGTAATGTGATATCAGCAGAAACATTTGCTAAAGTAAGGGCTGGTGGGCAGCTTAATTTGGTCAATTGTGCAAAGCTTGTTGCTTATGGAGGTGAAGAGATTCAAACCGAAGGCTCAGTAATGCATTCATGATATTCAGCTGGGAAAAGTTACAGCTTGCAATTTTATGTAGTCCAAAGACCTTTGCAGTCATTATTAGGTTTCCGAGACAGTTTAAGAATGAAACTGCTTTCTTTTACCAAAGAAGTCCATCATGTCACCACATATCCCAATTCCAGTTTCAGTGACTCTAGTTTTCTCAGAGTATGCTGATGTATTCGATGACAAGGTAGGTAAACTTCCAGTTCTGTACTCCATGAAAGTAGATCCAGAGGTCAGACCAGTGGTCAGACCAGCAAGAAGAGGTCCAATAACTATGCAGGACAAATTCAAGGTTCAATTGGACAAAATGGTGCAGTAAGGTGTGATTTGTCCAGTCACAGAACCAACTGAGTTGGTGTCATCCATGGTAGCTATTCATAAGAAAAAGTCAAATGAAATCAGAATATACATTGATGCAAGAGACTTGAACAAGGCATTAAAATACCTCATCATCCTATGGGTATAGTCAAAGAAAATGTAACCCTCATGCCGACTGCCACTGTTTTTTTCTGTCTTAGATGCATTGAGTTCATTTTGACAAATGATGCCTGATCGCAGATCTTCACTACCGACTATCTTCAGTACCCCATTTGGTAGATACAGATTCCTCAGGATGCCTTTTGGAATAAATTCTGCCAGTGAAGTCCTTCAGGTGCAATGGAGCAATTTTTTTCAGGCTACCCGTGTGCAATAATAGTAGATGATTTACTAGTTGGAGATAATGGTAAAGCAGAGCATGACAGAAACCTCAGGAAAGTTCTGGGCAGAGTGCATGAGGTGAATTTAAAGCTCAATCCTCTGAAGTGCAATTTCAGACTACCATAAGTTACTTATGTAGGTCATTTATTTACCAGTACAGGCTTATGACCAGATCCTTCCAAACAAGAAGCCATTCTTGAGATGCCAGCTCTAGACAATGTCCAAGTTCTACAGTGTTTTCTTGGTGTGGTTAACTATTTGGACAAATGTATTCATTCACACTGAGCTGAACTGAGGAGGGGCACTGACCGCAACTCTTGATCTGTGATACATAACAATAAGTATCCTGTTTTTTTGCTTATTTTTACTAGTCATTGCTTATTCTAACCATTTTAGCATTTTTATTGTCTGCTGCCTACTATTTTTTACTGTATTTTATTTCTATAAACTAATCTGCACTATTGTACTGAAATTGTCTGCCTTACAGGGGCTGTTAAATCAAGTTTGGTACTGTCACACTGTTTGTAAAGCTTTTTTAGCTAGTTTCACTGTGTGAAAGGGGTAACTGGAAGTTTTCTCCATTTGTTAAGCATCTGTTTGTTCTGATTTCCTGCCAAGGAGTGTATCATATAACTGATTTGTTTGTGGCTAGAAAAGCATGCTCAGATTCTCCTTGCTCCTTTATCTATTTAAAACTTTCCTTTAGTGTCTCACTACTGTTTTTCTGCTGTAATAAACATTTCTGTAGTGTTTCTGCCTACAATAGTGTAGCTAGTAACTGTAGCATAGTTTTCCACCCTCCCTCCATATTGGTGTCTTGTTGTTATACTTGGTAGCTTTGCAGTTGCCTGCCCCTACTGTAAATCTGATCTGGGACACTCCTTCCAATCCAGTGTCATTAGCTCATTCTGCCTAATACAGACAGAACATTTGGGAAGGCCAATCCTCTTAGTTTCTTAGCCTTGAATTATCTCCTTTCTCCCTTTCCACTTTACTAATATATGGTCACTAAAGTGTTCAATTGCATCTTCTCTGTTGCATTTATTACTGCTTGTTTTTAGCCTGTTTACATTTTAAGTGTTATTGTAAGCCTCATAGTTTTGGTTTAAGCACTTGGGCGTTAGGCCTACCCCTTAGCTTTCACTGGACTCTCTTCCTCAGATTTTGACAAATATGGATGGACAATGTTCTACGTTTTTTTCCTGTCAGCTTGGTTGATTGATATGGGCATCCTGAGACAGTCTAGTAACTCCCTCTTGTACATGGACAACCATCTACTACTACCACCTAGGAACACAATTTGTGAGAGATGCAATTACATAAAGAAGCTAGAGTCTATGCTCTCTCCCTCAGAAGCCAGTATATCTGGCACTGAGAAGTTTATCAACACAATCACTACACCTCAAACACCAACCACAACTACACAACATACACCCACATATGTGAAGGTTCTAAACAAAAACAAACCCAAACAAAGGAGACCTCAGAGGCAAAAACCCATGAAAACTCCAGAACCCTCCACACCACATATCATGCATAGTCCACACACCAGTGTCTTGCAACCACTAAGTTCTAACCATAAACCCAGCATATTAGTCATAGGAGACTCCATTGTGAGACACACAGATGTGCCTCTCACCAGGCTGAATAAGGAGAAAGTCACATTTAGTTGTTTGTCAGTTACCATAATCCACCACATCACACACACACTCAAGTCTCTCAACAACAGGTACTGTTATGACTCTGTCATAGCCATGTTGGCATGAATAACTTGAGATGTACTTCCCTGGACTATATGAAGACAGACATGATTGAGCTCACTGAATATGTGTCCCAGGCAGGTTTGTCCCAAGCTTTAAGCAGCATTCTACTGTCACCCAGAATGATGCCTCAATACAAACAGAAAATGATTGATTTTAACAATTGGCTTAGTTTCTGGTGTCATTCCAGGGGGATCCAATGCCTGACAGCCTGGGAAAATATGATCGACAGACCATGATGCTTTGCTAGAGATGGCCTGCATCTGTCTCACTTCGGCTTCAGGCTTCTGGCAAAGGCCCTTGCCTTCCCCATAGTGCCTTTTTTAAGAACAGTCATGAGGTCGATGCTACCAATATAAAAATGTCAACAAAACACAAATTAAAGGTCATGCTGCTTAAACGGTAGGAGTCTAAACATGAAACTGCACTCATTGCAAGCATTCTTAACCCTGGAAGACGCTGACAGGTTGAAGTCACAGAAACCTGGTTTAAAGCTGTGGAGAGCACCCTGGCCTTACCTGGTTACTCATCCTATCATACAGTCATACCCCAAAATGTGGGCGGTAAAGCCAAAGGAGGTGGAGTTTCAATATATATTAAAGACACACACACCTCCAGGCTGGTCAAATAGTATGATACACAGGAGACACTCCAGCTGCAGTTACCCGTTCACAAGACCAATTATAGCTAGCTACAAGCCCTCAAATTTTACTCAAGGTGCCCACGCCACCTATCTGGACCTCTTCAAATCTATCAAGATTCAACCATTTACCTGGATACTGGGTGACTTTAATTACCCAAAATAGAGTGGAAAAACTACTCTTGCCAGAACACAAATGCCCAGAGATTCCTCGATTTTATCAATGCAAATGCCTTGAAACAGGTAGTCGATATCCCTACAAGAGGTGATAGTAACTTGTACTTGGTATTAACCAATATGAGTAACCACTGCAGCACCCCTATGGTATAATCCTCCTTGGTAAGATTCAACCGTAAAGGGGTCACTTTCAAAGCCACCATCTCCCTTGACTCCCCCTCTAGCTAGGGTCAAACAAAAAACTTCTCCAAAGCTGATTACAGCCTCCTGAGGGATGGTATAAACATCTTCACAGCCCCCTCCCCCACTGTAGGAACTGGCACCAATGATACCGCTGTACCACCAACCAGCTTGAAAGTAGAATTAATTCAAAAGAGTACCCAAACCCTCCATTCTCACAGGCCATGTATGCACCTTCATTTGAATATGTTTTATTTCCACTATTCCCATTTCTAAACTATTCATCATCTTATGCAGCGCACATTTTGTTAAATTTATATCAAATAAGGATTTTCAAAAAAGAGACACACCTGCCCTTGACACTCATAAAAAAACTATGTTTAAAGCACTGAAAATGCCTTGTTTTATGAAATACCATTTAAATAAGATATCAGCATTAGCTAGACATCCCCATCTGTTGAAAAGAAAACCTTCTGAAATCTCCAGTTAAATTATGTTATTAAATAAAACCAAGCTTACATATAACATCCAATAAATCTAACATCAATATTGAAGGTTGAGCTATTGGATATAAACAGTTAAAATCAGCATTTAAAATCATACTATGGAATGTATGTAATTACATAAAACAGTCACTAAATTTGTTAAAGTCAAAGTAAAGAGCATGCCACTTGTGTAACATGAATATATAACACATTTAATGATTTCAATGCATGAGATACTCTGTGTCTAAACAGCTAACACTTTCAAAATGGAAGGGGAAAAAGAATGTTCCCACAAAGAAGTTCTGAACTACATAACTACCGGCTAAAGCCAAGAACTAAAGTCACCTTATTTGATAAAAGTAATTACATGCAGCATCACTTAGCATACATCTTTTGCAAGACTTACTGTTCAAAAAACACACAAGTCCAGAATTATGGTCATAGCTATAGAATGATCTGCTGTAAACATACCACTTCAATATAACAAATAGTAGGATAACTGGAAAAGTAGTAGATTTTAGTCTAATTACAAGTCTTCTATTCCACTGTATGTGTTGATTGATGGACATCTTCAACAGGAATGTCTTTTGAAAAGCCTGTTCAAAATGCAGAAAGTTCAAATATTTAATCATGTGTATGGAACTATAAACTATAACAACCAAAATATAAAACCCCATGGTTATCTGGATAGGTTATTCAAGCAAAAGTACTTTTCCCATTCCACTTAATATGACCAAAACAAAAGTGGAGCGTATAATATTTCCATCCTATCTTCAGCCTGTGAACACTACAAATATCTTCTAAACCTTCAGGATCATACACTGCCTGAGTCTTAGCAGCACGATTAGCAGCTGGCATCTTCAGGTCACAGTCCACTCCAAGTGAAACTTATCAACAGTGTCCACAGTTAACTCAAACATTTTCACGCTACTTTAAAAACACCCTAAAAGCAGTGGGAAAGTCAGCTTACATGCAAGTTTTGTAACAAATGGTTTTACTCAACAATTAAATCAGTCACTGGAGCCAGTTTTCACCCAGTTTGAAGTTCATATTTATTTACAAGATAATACAACAAAAAGGAAACAATTGTAACTAACTTAGGAAGTTCAGTCTGTAGCACTGAGTCAGTTTCAGCCGGAAACAGACTCTTTTCCTGGCAAATACTCATATGCTGCAGGTTTTACATACTTCAAGACTCGTGTAGTATTTCTTTAAAAAGAGATGCACTATTTTTTTTACACAGAGTTCTGGCAAAATATCTGGCTAAAATATATCTGCAGTACTTACAGAAATCTCATAAGACAAAGTTAGGCTCCAGCAGACTTCTCTTTATACTTCCTCATACAGGGCTACCTTATGTAGAGGTGTACTAGGCTTTTTTCCCTATTTATTTATTTTTAGAGTGATATTCCGTTGCTCTAAGAAGAAATAATGTGCCCCATTAAGAAAAAATTGTGCCTGTGGTATAATGAGTGGTATGGGTGTGTGTTCTGTTCCACTTAACTTGACAGTCACGTTACCTGAACTTTATGTTGTGAGATCATTTATTTGTTTTTATTTATTTAGTTCACATTTGTTACCCGGATTGGTCCTTCTGAGCCAGAAGCCCATTTTCAGAGGAGACCAGAGGAGAAAAGCTCCAGTACAATGCAGACAATTATGAACTTTTATCATAATGCATGAAGAGAATTTAACATGAGGTAAACTATTCTAGACATAGCAGGCAGATAACTAACATCAGAACAGGAAAAACAACAAGAATTTGAACAAAAAGTACATTGAAACAATTTAGTGGAGAAAGTGTAAGCAGTCTAACAGTCATTGATGTGTGTGTGTGTGTGTTTGTGTGTGTGTGTGTGTGTGTGTGTGTGTATATATATATATATATATATATATATATATATATATATATATATATATATATATATATATATATATATATATATATATATATATATATATATATATATATATATATATATATATATATATATATATATATATATATATATATATATATATATATATATATATATATATATATATATATATATATATATATATATATATATATATATATATATATATATATATATATATATATATATATATATGTATATATATATATATATATATATGTATATATATATATATATATATATATATATATATATATATATATATAGTTTTTTTTTCTTTCATGGGTTAAGCTGTGGTTGAATATTGCCAATATTAAAGTGAAATAGAGTTAAAGGAGGTGGAGTTGATAGAAAAAGTAAAGAAAATTAAAAATGAAGGAGTCATGGGAGTAGAGATCATCCTAGTTCAATTCTAGGTGTGAATGCACTTGAAGAGAGTTTTTTTAATCTTAAATTCAGAAGTTATTGGGCATTCATAAAAATTTGACAAAGTCGGTAGCATGGTTGAGATGAATTTTATTACTGTTTCTAAAGGATTACATTGACAGTCATCAACTAGATATTTTTGGCAATATTTCTCTGGCTTTGTAATTTTTGTGTGGAAAGTGGAATATTTATATTTACCCCTTCACAGGATGCCTTATTTTTGGAGACAGACTACATGACCAATATACAATAAAGAAAAATCATACACATATTGCATCTCTTTTTTTCTGAAGCAAAAATAACTGCCCTTGTGTGGAAGATTTTGCAATACAGTTCACTAAAGTCTATATATTTTACACTGCCTGTTTGATAAGGTGTTTGTCTTTTTCCATCATTTTTATCCATCTTTTTATAAGATGTGTTTATGAATTGTACCCCATATTTCTAATGTAAATGGCAACAGCTATGTGCTATTTGGTGTTAAAACTTAATTTAAAATTTAATGCTATTGAGATGTATAGATTTTTAGCTGGATGTACCTATGTCCCAAGGGCCTTTTTTCCTAGTTTCAGTGTTTGTAGGTTGTATGTTGTGGAGGTGAAATGATAATATGTTGCTAACCAACAATGTAGCTATGACTGCTATGTTTGCTCAGATTAAACAGTTGCTATACGGCTTTGTAGGACTAGTGTGCACTTGTGAGAAGTAAGACGGGCTATTTAATTGGATATCGGATATACATAGACAGATTAGGCATAACTGCTCTGGCTATCTTCTGGGGAGGAAAATGACTATTTGACTGATGTTACTTGCTTATTATTTTGGCTTTGCAGAACTAATGGGCTTATGTGAAGCCACATGCAATATGTTAATGTGTGGCAACTGTTTGTTTGGAGCAAAGGTGAAATACATAACAGGGTTATCCTCTTTTATCAAAATCAGATGTCCACAGAAGTCATTATAACTGTTTGATAGGGGTTGCCTGCATGAAGGTAACTGACCCTGTTGTCATTTGCTCAGTTTAGCAGTCATTTCTCAAATAAATAAATAAATAAATAAATAAGGAATAAATACATCACAAAAAACCCAGATGTTCAGAATTTCTCGGGGCTGGTGGCCCCATACACCAAGGTGTATAATTAAATTTTGGCAAGGGCTTAATAATTACCTCTGCCCTGAACCCCACCTAATCTAAAACCAGGCATGCTCATAGGTGATCACAGAAGGTTGCTGGACTTCCATGTGGGGCTGGGAACAATGTTTTTATTTCTTTAATATTCCTCCCAGACTTCAGAGGTCATATCTTATGTTGGGCTGGGGACAGCATGTTCATTATTTCTTTAACTTTCCTCACAAACGTCAAAAGGATGCATGGAGATCACTATAACTTGTATAGGAACACTGTACTCTCTCTAGCAGTAACAAGTTGGAAACTTATTGAAATATTTTTTTCTTATTTTCTTCCCAATCAAGTGCCTGAATCATATACAAGTGGTACCATGGAGCCTTTCTGCCTAGGGTGCCAGATTACTTAAGGCCAATGCTATTGTCATGGGCAAGAATAACCTGCTCATCACAGTCAGAATTAATGTGAAGGCATATATTTATTTATTTATTTGTTTGTTTGTTAACCAGTTTAGTCCATCTGAGCCAAAGGCCCATTTTCAGTGGAGACCGAAGGATAAAAGCTCCAGACAAAATAAACAGGACAAGACATTAAGATGCATACATTCAATAAACAACAATATTACAAAAGTTATATCATCCATTTCAAGGCAAGAGAATTACATAGTTATATCAATTGCACATATTTGAACTTCACCCCCTGGCAGGATACATCCACGTGGCCTCTCCTTTTAAAGGATATCAACTTCTTTCCCTCACATGAGCATCCTCCAGATTACCTTCCTTCTGGTACACATTACTCCTTCTACAGTCCCCTGAGGTCTGGCACTACCAAGACACTAGGTCTTAGGCCTGTTTGCAACTGCATCTGGTTAACTGTACTCTGTTTGCCTCTCTCTGAGCTAGCATATTTAGGGGAACAGCCACTAATATGCTATATGACCCCCATGCTACAGCGTCATTTTGAACCTCAGCAGATAGGCTATATGGGCAGAGCAGCCTACCTTCATTCACATTGCTGTGGTTCTGCCATGGTATGATTTTAATACTGATGGGCTGTGGGGTCAGTGCCCACTGAGACAACTTTGGACTGGTATCCCTTTGATCTGTTACAAACAAGAACTTCCTGCTCAATGCCTATAGGTAAGGGTGGTGAGGACTCACTAAATGGCTAAACACTCTTTTTCAGTAGACAAGTAGTGCTTTTGAGCATTACTCAGCTTTCTGCTAGTATAGCAAATGAGGTATTTTTCCCCATTTACAACCTGAAATAAGACTGCACCTATCCTCATCTCAAAGACTTCTGAGCATGCTGTGAATTGCTTTAAGAAGTCCAGGTCCAAGAGTGTGGACTGTAAGCCTGGTACACTCTTTAAGTGCCTCAAGGCTTCTTCTATTTTATTTGTCCATTTCTACTTCAGTACAGCCTTACCTTCAGTCATGTGAGCTAGAAAGCAAGCTATATTGCCAAACTCAAGAACAAGTTTCTGATAATAGCTATCCAGGGCCAAATAAAATCTTGGCTTTCTTTTTTTTTGTGGTTGAAGTGGGTCACTTTGGAAGTGCTTCATCTTTTTCAGCCTGTGGTTCTACTATCTATATGCCTATTTTAATACTCAATATAGTGGGCTTTTGACATATTTAATTTGTACTTAGTTGGGTTAGTCATCACTACAGCTTGATGAGGAGAATTTAAAACATCTTGAACTTTAGGTAGATAGCTTTCCCAGTATTCAAAGAACATTACAACATCATCAAGGTAGGCTTTTGCAAATTTGGTGTGGGGTCAAGAATTTTGTCCATCAGTAACTGAAATGTTGCCCAAAAGACAGCACTCTATAATGGAGGAGCACATCTGGTGTGGAAATGCAATTTTTTTCTTATTGTCAGAGGACATAAGGATTTGCCAATAGCCTTTTCTTAAATTTAAAGAGGACAGAAGTTTAGCATTGCCCAGTTTTGCAATCAATTCCTGTCAGAATATTGTATATGAATTAAATTCAAAAGTCATTGAAAAACATTATGGACCTATCAGGTTTGGTGACCAGTACAAATGGACTGTTCAGTTCACTTTGGGGATCATCGGTTAGCTGCAAGTTTAAATATCTGTTGTACTTCTTCCCTAAATGTTTGGTATTGGGACTATGGCATTTTATCTAGTTTTAAGTGTACTTTCTCTCTAGGCACAGATTTGTGCTGTGCTGAATTAAACACTGAGACTGCCTTTATTTCTGAATACAAATTCTTCCACTTCTTGCTTCTGAGACCCACACAAGGTATGCTTTAGTTTGACTTCATGACATGCTGTGGGAACCTTAACTTCTCCTGTAAACATATTCATGACAGGAACTTCAGTTTCTCTCCAAAGTTTCAGAACATTTATGTGGTAAAACTGTTATGATTTCCTTCCCCCAGTAGTATCTCCTTATAATTCACTCCAATTACTTTCTCTTTCACTTCAAAAGGGCTTTGTCACTTTGTAAGGAACTTGCTTTCAGCAGTGGGTACTAATGTAAGTATCTTATTTCCTGTTTTAAGCACTCTAAGATAGGCTTTTTTGTTATATGTTATCTGCCACTTCTGCTGTGCTATCTTAATATGTTCTCTTACTACAGGCATTACGGTTCTTAACATGACCTGCAGAGCCATAAAATGCCCTATTACGCATTTAAAGGGGGAATTTTCTTCCACTGGGTTTCTTTTGCTGTATGACTATTATATAGCAGTTCAGTTAGTGTGAATCCAGCTAAGGTATGGAGTACTAGACTTACAGCAAAGAAAAGATATGGCAGCAGTAGATTTCAGTTTTTCAGACAAATATCCAATAAAAAATATTAACAGGAATGCAGTAGTGAAGCATGGGTGGGGTGAAGGGAGCATGTGCCCCAGGCACAAGATTTTGAGGGTGCAATCCTGAAATGCTAATCCTACATTCTTCCTTTTGTACCGGCACTTCTGAATGCCAGTACAGAAAGCAAATTTACAACTTCTGGAGCAAGCTCTAGTAAGTCAATGTAGGAATCAACTTGTTACAATTAAAAATGTAACAATTCTTGTATTTTTTGCCTCTTCTACTGAAGAGTATGTACAGGGAGGGGTGTGTATCTGGCTGGCTTGGACTGCCAGTGTATCAGAGTATTTTTGCACTTCTGCTGAAGAGCTGTGGCAGGAAGGGGTATGTGTCTGGGAGGTGGCATGTACTACTGTTAGCAGTCTATTGAAGCTGCCTTCTTTTTTTTTTTTTTTGCTGTTCCAGTGAGGAGTTGTTGCAGGTTGGGAGCCTGTGCTTGGGAGGGTGCATGTGCTTCAGACTGCTGTGAGCATTCTATTAGATCTGCTGTTTTATATATTTTTTGTTCTTCAGTTTGAGCAAGGGGATGGGGGCACTTCTTCAGTGACGATCATAAGGTGCTGGTTCAGCCAGCTATGCCTCTGCAGGAATGAACTACCAATAAAGTCACACTATTGACTGCTTTCATCATACCCTAAGGACTTCATCAGAATGTCATTTTTCCCATCTAACTCTGTAGTGTTTTTTTGTAACACAGAATTTAAAGTTTTTTTTTAGACCAGCCCATTTGTCTGGATGTGGTATACAGATGTCTTTAACCATTTCATTTTGAAACTCTGACAAAGTTGTTGCATTACTTTTGACATGAATGGGGTGCCTTGCTGAGTTATATTTTTTTGGGGGGAATTCATACCCTAGAAAAAAGCATTGTATTTTGCTATGGAACTTACATTGACTCTGACACAGTGATATTGCTTCAGGATTTTAGGGGTGATGGAAAGGATATGTTGATGCTGTTAAGAAATTAGACACTGTCATCTGTGCTAGCATGTCTGGCTGGAGTTCTGTACATAATTACAAATTAACCTGAGTATTATATGCCAACACGACTAACTATGATATGGTAAATAAGTTATAGTATGTTGATTAATGCTCTGTTTGTACAGGATCTTTTAAAGAGTTGAACAGTTTTCTGTTACACGTCTTAATGTGCATGTTTGTGAAGGTGATTCTAACTGCAGGCCGTTTCAGAGTCAGCTGATCTACAAATGATATCATCGGAATGCTTCCAGTAACTGTGTTTTCTGTCAGAGACTGAAAGACAAGAAGGAATTTTAATAAACAGCTCTTTGTTGATTTTCAAACAGTGAAATGAAAATAAGAACTGGAACAGCTGAGACAGTTAACCCAGCCTATAAAAGAGCCTGCTGAATACAATTGAATTGAAGTCAGTTATAGTAGTTGTTCAGTTGTGTTCAGTTGAGTTCACAGTTGTACCGAGCAGTGGATACCCAAAGGACTCAGGAAGAACTGTAAGCCTGTCTTTGCTCTGCTGTGATATTTAGTTTAGATCAGGGACAGTGTTCTTTAGTTAGATAGGAAATTATAGCTAGATTAGTCAAGAGTTTTTCTAAATGTTGGCTTTCTATCCTTCAAGATTAATTTCATTTTCCTGGTGATTGAATTCTGTTTGTTTATTAAAATTACTGTTTATATTTTTAATCATTTTGTTCATTATTACATATTTTTATTATCTTACATTGTGGCTGATCAATCAGAGTATTCTTTAGTGATTTGAGAGTGTTTATACCTGCTTTGATAATTTTCGGGGCCACTCTGAAAGCCTGACTGCTTTAGGTCACTTGCTACCATTTGTTTTAATACCTAATTTTAATAATTGGACACCCCTTTGGAAGGGCATGTAGATGCTCTGGTTGGTGAAAGCATTTTACCATATCATTTGGGGGAAGGGACACAGCTGGAAATCTGTGTCAGGCTTTTCCAGAAGTGTTTGGATGTGTGAGATTCAATTTACTTAAGTGTGAGCATATCAGAGGTCTTAAACTGGGACAAACTGCTCTGGAGTGTGTAATAAGGAATTAGATTAGGGGTGGATAGACGTATGTAGTCTAGTCCCAGGTTATAGAGAATGTTCCTGTTGTGCTCTTAGGGGAAGTTGTGAAATATTACTCCTGTTTAAGTGATGTTCTCACATTGGAGTCAGTAGCAGGATTGATCTACCTTAGGTACTGACCCAGGACAGTAGGAGACATTACATATTTGGTGGCAGTTCGGTGGGATATTAGCTGGGCATCACATTTGTTGGCAGCTTAGTGGGATTTTTAATTGGACTTCAGTAGCTTGTGGGTAGCTGTCATTAAGGTGAGCACTCGCACCAGCCACATGGTAAACATACAGAATCTCAGTCGACCACAGTCTTACTTATTTTTAGTTAGTTATTCAGGGACAGCAGGCAAAGATGTCAGCAGAAGATTAAAGTAAGCTGACAAAAAAACAGTTGGTCAAGGAGTGTGAAGCCAGGGAAATGGTGCATGTCATCCTGACTTAGGAAGCAATGATCTCAACCTTACTTGCAGCCACAGCTCAGACCAGTGGCTTGGAGGATATCCAGTTTGATGTTGGGGATGTGCAACCTGCCAAGACAGGATAGTCCACCTTTTTCCCCAGAGGACCTGAAAATCCATCTGGATTTAGAGAGACTGCACCTGAAGGCCAAATGTCTTGAACTGGAATCAGTAGAAAGTCTGCACCTGGAGGCTGAATGACAGGAGATTTTGGTGAAGCAGCATCAGTATGAACTGGATGTCAAATGTTTGGAAGTTGAGGAGGATAAGAGACAGCACTGGCATGAAGTGGAGCTTCTTACACTTCTAGAGGGTCATGGAAGTAACGGGGAAGGGAATAACCAGAACCCCAGAAGCTATAAAGGTCAGTAAGCTTTTTCCTCAGTACAGGGATTGGAATGACTTTGATAGCTTTATTCATACATTTGAGGTTATATGTAGGCAATATGATGTTGACAGTGAGCTCTGGGTTCTACTCCTGAATCCCTTACACCATGGCAAAGCTGTTCAGGCCATGTCAAAACTGGCTGATCTAGGTTGTTTGAATCATGATAGAGTTAAAACAAACTGTCTTCTTGATTGTTTTAAACTAACTACTGGAGCTTATAGGAACAAGTTTTGTGAACATAGACATGAGGCAGATGAAAGTGTATGTGATATTGCTGATTTAAGTACTTACTTTCACAGATGCGTGAGTGGGTGTTAGGCTACCACTTTTGAGGACTGGCAGACCTTTTGGTGAGGGAACAAGCCCTAAGTACTTTGCCAATGACATGCGAATCTGGTTAGCAGACCAAAAGTGTAACAGTGTGGAGGAATTGGGGAGAAAAGGGGATCTCTACTTAGCAAACAGAGCACCATTGCATAAGAATGGGATACCTAATGCTGCACATGGACATAAGGGGGAAAATACTCATCCAATACTCATCCAAGTACATGGTTATGGATTAGATGTTTCAAATCTAACCAGTGGGTTCACATAGCAGCCAAATGTCCATTGAGGCAAGGTGAGAAACAAAAGGTGAGGGAGCCAGGAAGTGGGGATGACAAATTGCCAATGGTAAGTTGTTTGGAAACAACAGGGGTGCCAAAGTATCACCAAAATTTATATCCTATCTTAGTAGATGGTAAACAGGTTACTGCTAAGAGAGACAGACACAGTTTCTGATATAAACATTGTGAGGCCTTCAGTGGTTACAGAAGAGCAGTACTTGCTTGGACAATCCACTCCAGTCAGTGCTTTGGGAGGGACCCCATTCCAAATACACTTGGCTAGGGTTCATCTTGATTGGGAGGGTGGAAGAGGAAGTAAGCTGTTAGGTGTGTTTGAGGATATTCCTGCAGATGTCCTGATAGGCAATGACTTTGATTCTGCAGTAACTTGTGTGCATGCAGTGACACACAGTCAGGCTTGGAGACAGGCAAGTAGCTCCAGTAGCCTCGGGGAGACCCAGATAGATCTCATACCTGAAGCTGGGACTGGTGTAGTGGCTGTTTCAAAGAAGGAGTTATACTGTAGCACTAAGTCTGAATGTGAGCCACAGCTACTGGTAGGTACTGATGTTCCCTTGGACATGGTAACTGCAAGGACAGAGGTGAGTGATAGTACCTAGATTGATAGTGAGGCACAGCTCTCAGAAGATACTAGGCTTCCTGTGACAGGGAAGCTGGGAAGAATCACAAAGGTAGAGTTGAGACAGGCTCAACTTAAGAACCCTACATTACAAAGCTTGAGAGAGGTGGCTAAAGAGGGACCCAAGGCTCAAGGAAGAGGGGAGTCTGTATACTGGAACAAAGGTTTGTTGTATTAGAGAGTGCACTCCTGAAGGTGGGTTAGAAGGTGAGGTAATACAGCAGTTGGTTATGCCTAGAGCTTACCCTCTGCCACTTTTAGCCATAGCACATGACATCCCTTTTTTCAGGTCATATGGATATAAAATGTAAGAGACATATTATACAGAATTTTTATTGGCCTGGGATTGCAAAGGATGTGCTGGCATATTGTAGGATTTGTGAATAGTGCCAAAAGATTGGCAAGGCAGGGGACAAGGTTAAGGCTCTGTTAATGCCTTTGCCTGTTATTGAAGAGCCATTTCAGAGGACGGGCATGGGTATTGTGGGACCCCTGAGTACTCCACGTTCTGAAGGGAAGAAATATATCCTGGTGGTAGTGCATTATGCTACCAGAAAACCTGAGGTGGTGGCTCTATCATCTACTGAGACAGAAAAGGTGAGAAATGTTATGCTAGAAATTTTCAGCAGGGTAGGTTTTCCGAGGAAGATACTGACTCATCAAAGTGCCAACTTCATGTCAGACCTGCTAACTTGTCTGTGGAAGCATTGTGGGGTGAAACATCTAAAGACCACCCCTTGTCATCCCCAGACTAATGGTCTTGTGGAGAGTTTAAACTGTATATTAAGGACTATGCTATGGGCATTTGCAGACCAGTTTAAAAGGGAGTGGGACAAGTATTTGCCCCACCTGTTATTTGCATACAGTGAAGTACCACAGGAATCTGCAGGTTTTTCATCCTTTGAGTTGTTATATGGACATGGGATGAGGGGACCTTCAGATATGATTCAAGATGAGTGAGAGGGTGAGAGTGAATCTCTCAAACAGTCTGTTGTGGCATATGTTCTTAACTTCAGCACAAGACTTAGGAGCTCCTGGGTTTGGTCCAAGAGAAAATAACATTAGCCCAACAGCAGCAGAAGAAGTTTTGGTATGATAAGAATGCTGAGAGACAGAAGGTTATATTACTTGTTCCTGTTAGACATAACAAGTTACAAGCAGCTTGGGAGGGATCCTTTGAAGTAGTAACAAAAGTAGGTGACGTGAACTACATGGTAAATTTGGTAGGTAGGAGAGAGGGGCACAAACTGTACCATGTTAATATTATGAAACCTTATCATGATAGGGTGGCACTAGTATTGAGTATTCACAGTGGATGGCAGGAGGAGTCTGAAGGTGATATGGTAACCAATCTTCTTGGTGAGGTTAGGATTGACACCTCCGTGGAAGAGATAGGCGCATCACAGAAGTTAATTCTTAATCAAGTCCGAGAGCAGTATTGAAGGAATTTGGGGACATGTTGAGAAGGAAACCTGGGTGTAGTGACTTGTTGCAGCATCATGTAGACACCAGACCCGAAACACCTATAAAGCAGGTTCCTTACAGAGTACCTGAGAGAGTTAAACAGACTCTGAAGGAGGAGATAAGGGAAATGCTAGAACTGGGGGTAATTCAGGAGTCCAATAGTCCCTGGGCTTCCCCAGTAGTGCTGGTACCAAAGAAGGATGATAGTGTTAGATTCTGCATAGACAATAGGAAATTAAACAGTTACACAAAGTTAGATGTATACCCATACTGAGAACAGACAAAGCCTTAGAACAGCTGGATGGGGCTAGGTATCTGACCACTACTGATCTGACTAAGGGATACTGACAGGTACCCTTGATTTTCATTGCTAGAGACAGGTCAGCGTTTGTAACTCCTTTTGGATTATATATATTTACAAGGATGACCTTTGGAATGAAACATGCCCCAGTGACTTTCTAGTGACTGGAAGATCATATCTTAGTAGGAGTAGGAGATTATGCTCTAGCATACTTGGATGACATTGCCATTTTCAGCCATTCCTGGCAAGAGCATCTTCAACATGTTAGAGAGCTCTTGGGTAGATTAAAGAGGGAAGGATTAACCATTAAAACCAGTAAGTGTCAGGTGGGTATGGAAGAGGTCACTTACCTAGGACACAGAGTAGGGAGTGGTAAGATTAGGTCAGAATCTGTTAAAGTGGAAACTATTAAAGAGTGGCCAGTTCCTGTTATTAAAAAGCAAGTGAGAGCATTTCTAAGGACAGTGTGGTACTATAGAAAATTTGTGCCCAATTATACTAAAATAGCTGCACCCCTTACAAACCTAACTAGGAAAAATAAACTGGATAAGGTAGTGTGGACCACAATTGTGAGCAGGTATTCCAAAAACTTAAAGAGTATTTGGGAGGACCTACTATGTTACCCAGCCCAGATTATAGCAAAGAATTTGTTGTGCAAGTAGATGTTTCAAATGATGGGGTGGGGGCTGTACTTAGCCAAGCTTCCTTAGAAGGAGAAGAGCACCCAGCGGTACATCTTAGTCATATACTTCAACCTCGGGAAGAATGTTATGCAGCTGTGGAGAAAGAATATCCAGCCATAGTATGGCCATTGCAGAAACTGCAGCCCTATCTTTATGGAAGAAAATTTACTGTACTCGGAGATCATAAGCCTTTGACATGGCTAAATAGAGTCAGAAAGCAGAATGCCAAGTTACTGAGGTGAAGTCTAGAGATGCATGCATATGACATGACAATACAATACCACAGTGGGGTTAATAATTCCAATGCAGATGGATTGTCCAGGATAAGAGTGGGTTGATATATTTCCAGACAGACCCATTTTTCACAAGCGTTGCTTTTCAAGGGTCACTTAAAAATTGTGCTCGAGTCATTGGTGGAGAAGTGTGAAGAAGTTAGATACTGTCATCTGTGCTAGCATGTCTGGCTGGAGTTTTGTACATAATTTCAGATTATCCTGTGTATTATATGCCAGCATGACTAGCTATGATATTGTAAATAAGTTCTTATATGTTGATTAATACTCTGTTTGTACAGGTTGTTTTAAAGAGTTGAACAGTGTTCTGTTACATGTCTAACGGCACATGTTTGTGAAGGTGATTCTAACTGCAGGCTGTATCAGAGTCAGCTGATCTGCAGATGATGTCATTAGAATGATTCCTGTTGCTGTGTGTTTATTGTCAGAGACTGAAAGACGGTATTGCAGCAGATAATTCCTAATCAAGTCCAAGAGCAGTATTTAAGGAGTTTGGGGACATGTTGACAGGGAAACCTGGGTGTAGTGACTTGGTGCAGCATCATGTGGACACCAGACTACTGATCTGAATAAGGGATACTGGCAGGTACCCTTGACTTCCATTGCTAGAGAGATGTCAGCTTTTGTAGCTCCTCTTGGATTATATGAATTTGCAAGGATGACCTTTGGAATGAAACATGCCCCAACAACAGCAACTTTCCAGCGACTGACTGGAAGATCATATCTTAGTAGGAGCAGAAGCTTATGCTCTAGCATGCTTGGATGACATTGCTGTTTTCAGCCATTCCTGGAAAGAGCACCTTCAACATGTTAGAGAGATCTTGGGTATATTAAAACGGGCAGGATTAACCATTAAAACCAGTTAGTGTAAGGTGGGTATGGCAGAGGTCACTTACCTAGGACACTGAGTGAGGAGTGGTAAGATTAGGTCAGAACCTGTCAAAGTGGAAACTATTCAAGAGTGGCCAGTTCCTGTTATTAAAAAGCAAGTGAGAGCATTTCTAAGGACAGCATGGTACTAGGCAAAATTTGTGCCCAATTATAATAAAATAGCTGCACCCCTCACAGACCTAACTAGGAAAAATAAACTGGATAAGGTAATGTGGACCACAGATTGTGAGCAGGCATTCCAAAAACTTAAAGAGATTTTGGGAGGGCCTACTGTGTTAGCTAGCCCAGATTATAGCAAAGAATTTGTTGTGCAAGTAGATGCTTCCAATTATGGGGTGGGGTTGTACTTAGCCAAGCTCCCTTAGAAGGATAAGAGCACCCAGTGGTATATTTTAGTCATAGATTTCAACCTAGGGAAGAATGTTATGCAGCTGTGGAGAAAGAATGTCCAGCCATAGTATGAGCATTGCAGAAGTTGCAGCCCTATCTTTATGGAAGAAAATTCACTGTACTCACAGATCATAACCATTTGACATGGCTAAATAGAGTCAGCAAGCAGAATGCCAAGTTAATGAGGTGGAGTCTAGAGATACAAGCATATGACATGACAATACAATACCACTGTGGGGTTAATAATTCTAATGCAAATGGATTGTCCAGGATAATAATGGGTTGATATATTCCCAGACAGGCCCATTTTTCACAAGCTTTGTTTTTCAAGGGTCACTTGTAAATTGTGCTTGAGTCATGGGGGGGGGGATGTGAAGAAATTAGATACTGTCATCTGTGCTAGCATGTTTGGCTGGAGTTTTGTACATAATTTCAGATTAACCTGTGTATTATATGACAGCATGACTAGCTATGATATTGTAAATAAGTTCTTATATGTTGATTAATGCGCTGTTTGTATAGGATGTCTTAAAGAGTTGAACAGTGTTCTGTTAGATGTCTAGCTGCACATATTTGTGAAGGTGATTTTAACTGCAGGCTGTTTCAGAGTCAGCTGATCTGCAGATGATGTCATTGCAATGATTCCTGTTGCCCTGTGTTTGCTGTCAGAGACTGGAAGACAGGAAGGAACTTTAATAAACAGCTGTTTGTTGATTTTCAAACAGTGAAATGAAAATAAGAACTGGAACAGATGAGACAGTTAACTCAGTCTATAAAAGAGCCTGCTGAAGGCAGTTGAAGTCAGTTATAGTAGTTGTTCAGTTGTGTTCAGTTGAGTTCATGGTTGTACTGAGCAGTGGATACCCAAAGGACTCACCAAGAAGTGTAAGCCTGCGTATGTTCTGTTGTGATATTTAGGGACAGTGTTCTTCAGTTAGATAGGAAATTATAGCTAGATTAGTCAGAGTTGTTCTAAATGTTGGATTTCTATCCTTCAGTATTAATTTCATTTTTTGGTGACCGAATTCTGTTTGTTTATTGAAATTACTGTTGTATATTTTCTATTGTTTTGCTCATTATTAAATATTTTTATTATCTTGCATTGTGGCTTATCAATCAGTGTATTCTTTAGTGATTTGAGAGTGCTTATACTTGCTTTGATAATTTCCAGGCCACTCTAAAAGCCTGGCTGCTTAAGGCCATTTGCTACCATTTGTTTTAATACCTAAGTTTAATAATTATACACCCCTTTATAAGGGCATGCAGATGCTGTGGTTGGTGGTAGCATTTTACTGTATCATTTTGGGGAAGGACACAGCTGGAAATCTGAGTCAGGCTTTCTCACAAGTGTTTGGATGTGTGATATTCAATTTATTTATGTTTGAGTGTATCAAAGGTCTTAAACTTGGACACATTGCTCTGGAGTGTGTAATAAGGAATTATATTAGGGCTGGAAAGAAGTATACAACCCAGTCCCAGGTTATAGAGCATGTTCCTGTTGTGTTCTTAGGGGAAATTGTGAAATATTACTCCTGATTAAGTGATGTTCTCACACTGGAACCAGTAGTGAAGATTGAAGTTCCTTAGTTACTGACCTATGATACTAGGAGATGTCACATATTTGGTAGCAGTTTGGTGAGATATTAGCCAGACATCACAGATGTCATCATTCAGTTTTACAAAGGGACCCAATAATGTCCACCGTAATACATTCAAAATAGTCCTCTACAATAGGCAAAGGTATCAGTTTTGTAAATGCAGTGTTATATGCTGTTCTTTGACAATCTATGCCGTTCATAATACCAAACTCAACAGAAAAAGGAGAGCAATAGTCCAATAACTGCACAAAACACCAAGAAAAAGCGAACTATGTGAAGAGGCAAAAACACTTGTAGATAGGTACAAACTCCCAAATTTTATTAGCATAAATGCAAATCAAGATAAGTTCATAGCGTTTTCATCCACAAAAATGTCAGACTTCATCAGATACAATCAATGCTTGACACTAGGCTCAGTTTATACCCACAAACCCTGCCAATTACACAATCAATTAAATAATTAATAATTTAATCCATCTTCTTTTAAAAGAGCCATGGGGCTAAAAACATAAAGTACTAAAGATATATATTTAAAATGCTGCTAATAAAGTTTTTGTCATACAATAATACCCGTTTATTAATATTAATAAACCTCTTGAGATTAAAACCAGCAAAATATATAAAACAATTCTAGTAATAAAATAAAATGATTCAAGTAAATACTTGAAATACTTAAAATATAATAAATAAGAATCATATCCAATTAACTCATAATTTGGCTAGTCTTAATTTCAGTAATGGTGTTAGGGAAATATTACCATTGAGACCAGAGGGTTTATTGGCTTGTAGGACAATTTGCCAAAATGTTTCCCTATACGCCAATAAAGATTCTCATGGTCCCCCCCTAGGATCCTTAGACACCACTTTTACAACAAAAAAGCCATACTTGGCATTGGGACAAGTCAAAAGGTGTCTATATAATGCACTGTGATTATTTTTATTACTGATGCTGTTCATGTGCTCATAAATCCTATGCTTGAGTTGCCTTTCTGTCTTCCCCACATAAAAACTTTGGCAAACACTACACGTAACAAGGTAAACTAACCCAGAACTGTTACAATTGGAATAACGTGAGGAAGCTATAACCTTGTTCCTAGTGGCAACCAAAACTTCTTCCTGCTGGGTAATATGAGCACACTGCCTACAAGAACCACACTTATATGTGCCCTTTCTTTTGTGTGAAAGGGAAGATAAATAATTAGCTCTTTCCAATAAATTTTTAATGTTCTGTCCCTTTCTAAAAACTACTTGACCAGATTTTGTTTAAGATTAGGCAAATCAGTCAATTCAAAAAATTGTTTACACTCATTCTCGACAATATTTTTGATATGATAAGCATTACCACTAAAATTAGTGATAAATGCCCTACAGTAACCAACGTTGCCATTGAGTGCTCCATGTGTGTTTGAAAAATCGATACCCTTGCCAAAAATAGGTCTATATTTATATTTCCCGCCTTGTAAAACATCCTGATGGATGCTAGAAATTAGGGTATCCAGGTAACCTTGTTCCAAAAACATGCCTCTCAGCAAGGAACATTCAGACTGAAAATCAACCTCCTCAGATATCATGCGACTAGCACGAACATACTGTCCCTTAACAATCCCCTTCTTTTGAAAGAAGGGGTGGGCACTAGTGAAACTAATATATGTGTTTGTAAACATTGGTTTTCTATGAATAGTGGATTTAACCCCCTGTTTGTGTTTGTTAATGTGAACATCTAAGTAGTCAACTTCATCAAAACTAACATGGTGGATGAATTGAAAAAAACGTGGTAGTATTATTAATATACTTGATAAAATCTTCTAATTGATCTAAACTTCCAGTCCAAAAAATACAAATATCATCCAAAAACCTGGTATAAAGTACCCAGTGTTGGGTGTATGGACAATTATGGATACATTTCTTTTCCCAAGTGGATACCACCATGTCAGCAAATATGAGGGCACAATTGGCCCCAATTGCCACTCCAATTTCCTGCTTAAAAAATTCACCTTCGAGAAACAAGAAATTGTTTTTCAAAATCAATTCCGCAATTTCCAAACACATATAAATCTAATTTTCCATTATATCAGGACTAGATCTTAAAGCCTCTTCCATCCAAGCAAGGCCTATGTCATGTGGAATAATGGAAAACAAGTTGACCACATCCACAAATATTAACTCAGGTAGATTGTATTCCTGTTGCACTTTACTCAAGAATTCCCAGGAATCTTTCAGTAAATAGACCTCTCTACCTCACAAAATTTTCATCTTCCAATCCAAAAACTTTGTTAAGGGCGAAATGTTTGCACTCTCCGCAGCAACAATAGAACATAGCGGGGATCCCTGGTACACTTATGGATCTTGGGTATTCCAAAAATGGATGGTACCCTCGGGCTATTGTTCTCCAAATATTGTAGGACCTTGAAATCAATAACACCTTGGTCAAAAAGATCTTTTAATGCCAAGTCAATTTTATTATACGAAATATTGACCTCATTGATGGACACCTTACTATACCTACTGTTGTCATTGAGAATGGAAAACATTTTGCCCTCATAGATAATTTTGTCCATAAGGACCACCCCCCACCCTTGTCCAGTTCTATAATACATATGGAAGAATCAGAACATAACTGCCTCAACAAATTTCTCTGTTTAATGTCCAGATTTGTATGGGCGGCCACGGTGGTGCGGTGGTTAGTGTTGCTGCCTCACAGCAAGAGGTTCTCCGGTTCGATTCTCAGCTGGGGTGCCTTCTGTGTGGAGTCTGCATGTCCTCCCTGTGGCCGCATGGGTTTCCTCGGGGTGCTCCAGTTTCCTCCCACATCCCAAAGACATGCAGTAGGTGAATTGGACACTCTAGATTGGCCCTAGGTGTGAGTGTGCGCATGTGTGTGCCTTCTGTGGAAGGTTAGCCGCTGGGCTGGCAGCATGACACTGTAAAACTTCACTGCCAATCATGAGCGGACAGATGATCCACTATGCCGACCCCTAACCAGGAAAAGCTGAAAGAAGAATGTCCAGATTTGAATGGACCCTATTGCCTTCAAACATTTTCCTGATTTCTTTTTCCATTACATTTTCAAGATTTTTAAGCTGGGGGTGAATGGGAGGATTGAAAGTACTTTTCTTCCTTTGTATATCTAATTCGGGTGATTCTTATCTAGCATTTATTATATTTTAAGTATTTCAGGTATTTACTTGAATCATTTTATTTTATTACTAGAATTGTTTTATATATTTTGCTGGTTTTAATCTCAAGAGGTTTATTAATATTAATAAACGGGTATTATTGCATGACAAAAGCTTTATTAGCAGTATTTTAAATATATATATTTAGTAATTTATGTTTTTAGCCCCATGGCTCTTTTAAAAGAAGATGAATTAAATTATTAATTATTTAATTGATTGTCTAATTGGCAGGGTTTGTGGGCATGAATTGTGCCTGGTGTCAAGCATTGATTGTATCTGACGAAGTCTGACATTTTTGTGGACGAAAACGCTGTGAACTTATCTTGATTTGCATTTATGCTAATAAAATTTGGGAGTTTGTACCTATCTACAAGTATTTTTGCCACTTCACATAGTCCGCTTTTTCTCGGCATAATACCAAACTAATATAATCCAGCCCAAACTTTAGCCTTAGTCTTTTTCTTTCCTTCATGACCATGAAGAATTTGACTTTATTTATAATTTCATTGCAAATGTTATACAAAGTTTTGAAACTTATAACTGACTTAGTATCTTTCTCTCTTTGGTTATACTATGTAGCCAAACATTTCTTAGCTCAAAGTAAGGGTATGTAGTGGGCTTGTTCTGTCCTTTTGGTTCTCCATCTACTTACTCTATGTTCTCTCTAGCTCTGCTTAGACAATGCTCTTCCCACATATTCTCTTCAAAACTGACATGGCTTATCCTGAGGTCAGCCAAGTCAGTATTTTGCCAGTATTCTTGTGTGAAGTGGAGCCCATGGCCTCTTCTTACAAATACAAGTACTTGTTTCAACACTTCATGTAGTTCATACCCTATAAAGGGCAACTCAAGAGTGGTTGTTTCCCTTTCTCTTCCTCAAGTGTAGTTTGCCTGCTTTTCTCTTACAGTCTTGCTTCTGTTTTAGGCTGAGTCTCTGCTTTAATATGGCATGGAGAAGCTTAGAGCTCTGTTTAGGTTCCTTTTTTATTTTAATTCAGTATGCAACCTATTTATCCCTTCCTATGTTTTTATTCCACTGTACCTTACAATTTTCTTAAATAGGGGCTCTTCTCTGACAGTCTCTATAATGATTTGTTTTATCCCATTAGCTCTTGGAATAATTTGGTAACATGCATACTTCTTGTCACTTTCTGCAATGATTTCCTTCAATATTTTAAAAGTAGTACGTCCACAAGACTTTGTGTTAGATTGCCTAACCCTTCCACCCAGAGCCAAATGTTCTGCTTACTGCTTGTTTTATGCTTGCAGATATATTGTACTTTAACAAAGGCAGTCCTGCTTCCTGCATCTAACAATCCTACTAATTATTTTCCTTCTGCTATAGTAGCACATTTCATAAGTTTTGGCTACCTCACAATGATAGAATTCAGATTCTATACTTCTATAATTTAACAGTTCACCACTGTCAAGAGTCCATGGATCATACCTCTCAAATGTCCAGAATTTCACACAATGTGTATATGTTTTACTCCTATTTTGGTGTGTTCCTCAAAAACGTGTGGTTTTCCATTAATTAACCGAGGACTGCAGCTGCTGAAAATGATAGACATTTGAGTTTCAGACTTCATGTCTTTCAGAAAATGCATGCTAATGCAAAACCTGTCATACTAGTAACTAAGTTTATAAGAGCAAAATTTAAAATATATCTGCGGTTTTGGTCCTTTTTCCCCCCTGTTACTTATGGTTAGGTCCAGAATTCTTGACCAAAAAAGCTGAGGGGTATGCCAGGGGTGCACTTTCAGGCACTTTTTGTTGATTGTATTATTGAACTGCTCACCAGTATTATCTATGTTTACAGGCACAGTGTTGCTGTCATTAACTGTGTGCTACTTTGCTATATGTCCTTTTATAAAGCATTGAAAACAGTTTGCTTCAAATTGTGACTATGTCTTCTTTGTTACAGGCATAGATGTATGTTTAGGTGAAGGCTTATTGCTATCTCTTTGTGCATGCAAATCTGCCTTCCAGTCTGTAAGTTGACTTTGTAACAAAAGCTGTAATTCAACTGTTAGTGTTTGAGAAAGCCTAGAGTCACTATGGGTTACCCACTTTCTTTAGTTAAAAGGGAATAACTTCTTAAATGTAACTACAACCAAAATTTCCAAAATTTTACTTGCATTATTTATGAGAGTCTAATCACAATTTCCAAATGTGATTTAAATTAGCCATTTTGTGATCTTGCCAAGTTATGAAACTTACGGGATTGCACTTCGGGTGAAGCTTCAGTCTTTCGCTAAAATCACTTGGTTTTGTTTCTGTCACATAGATCAGGTTCTTCCAGATCAGTATACATTTACAGTGCCTTTCCAGCTATTTGGCATGACAAAATTCTGTGCAATTCTGTCTCTTTAGCTGTATACCTTTCAAAAGCAACTGGATGGACCTCTGCATCATCCTTTGTCTGAGTTGAACTGGACTAATGTAGCTCCTATGAGGTGGATGGCTGGTTTATGAGGATAGAAATCTGTTTCTGGATGTTTAGTAGGTGTTAACTATGACAGCACATCTCTCCTGTAGAGAAGTGATAGAACCTGCTGAGGCTTCAATCAGTTTCTCCACTTTTCTGCTGGAACTCAATGACTGCAGTCAGTATAGACAAGAACTGGTCTCACCACAAAAACAGTTATGCAAAGGGAAATTAGGAAGTTTCTTACACAGCACAACTTATTTATTTAAAAACTAGTATTCTGATGTGTTGTAGACTGATTTTAGTGGGGACTATTTCTCAGGTAAAGTAGATCACTGAGAAAATCGCTGTATATCAAAAGACTGAAGTCTTTGTCCACGTTATCCAAGAATGTAGCAAATAGTTTTATTTATAACAACTAAGTCAGGCACTAGAAACTAACTTTCTACAAAGTTTAACAAAAATGAAAAAATGCAGTTAACAGGGAAAGTTTAAAGATGGAAGGTCAACCTGCTAGTTTCACCTCTGCTGCCAGCCTTTTAGTACTATGTCTCCTAAGACAATGTACAAACTCCTTATGCTCACAGAAAACAAACTTATACTCAGTACTAATAATTCTATCCATGAGAGGTATAAATACCTAATTAACCTTGAGCTTCACTCTCAACTATACCCTGTGAGATTCTGGTGTCATTCAAAGGGGATCCAGAATCTGTCTGCCTGGGACAACATGACTGACAGACCATGATGCTTTGCCAGAGATGGTCTGCACCTGTCGCCCCTGGGATTCAGATTACTGTCTAAGGCTCTCACAACCCCTGTAATGCCTTTTTTGGCAAAGTTAAAAGGACAAAGCTACCACCATAACAGGTACAAGCATGCAAAATCTGAAGGTAATGCTACTCAATGCTAGAAGTCTAAACCTCAAAATGCACTCTCTTGAGGCACTCCTAAAAATGGAGAACATCGATATCTGTGCAGTAACTGAGACCTGGTTCAAGGCTCCAGAGAGCACCCCTGCAATACCAGGCTACATCTCTTAACACACTTTTCAGCCACCAAACCAGGACCGAAACACTAAAGGTGGAGGAGTGCCCATATTCACCAAGGATATTCACAACACCAGGCTAGCTGCCCAATACAATGCGTCTGAAATTCTCCAGGTGCAACTAACACTAGGTAAGACTGCAATCCAAATTGTAGCTTGCTACAGATCCCCCACCATGCCTCAAGATTCTCACTACACCTTACTAAAAATACTGGAAAATATTAAGATACAACCAAACACCCTAATACTGGGTGATTTCAAGTACCCTGCCATTAACTGGGAAAACTACTCGTGAACCAACACCTTTGCCCAACGGTTCTTGGAATTCGTAAATTCCAATGCCCTAGATCAACTAATCCTTAGTCCCACTAGGAGCTCCAATATCCCCCAGACCTGGTCATTACCAACATGGGAAATCAATGATCCACACCTATGGTCACCCCCTCATTGGTCAAGTCTGACCATAAGCTAATCACCCTTGACATCCACATCCCACCCCTACCCTCCAGTAAGGAAACCTCTGTAAAAAACTTCTCCAAAGCTAACTTCATGCTACTCAAGTCAGAAGTGACAAACTTCATGACACCCATGCAGATGGCAACTGAAAGTTTGACTGCTGAATCCTACACTAAGGCACTGTACAAGCACATCCACTCGTGCATGAATCGTGTCATCCCCAATAGTACCAAGACGCTCTCCTCCAAAAAAAAGGAAGCCAATCTGGTGGTCCCTTGCCATAAACAAACTTTACAACAAAAGGAAGAAACTGTTGCAGAAAAGAGGAAAATCCCAGGATGCAAAAAACTCCCTTACCAGCCTCAGTAAGAAGCTGAGATCCCTCATAAAATCCTCCAAAACTAGTTACGAAAATAAAATTGCCAAAGATTCCAAAGACAACCATAAGGCATTCTATAGCTATGTCAAGAATCTAAATGGCAATGCTCAGATCTGCTCTGAGCTACACCAGAATGGCATTAAATATACTGATTCCAAGGATATTGCCAATATCCTGGCAGATCGATTCAGTGCAAACTTCACACCCCTCTCACCCCTAAAGGGCCCATCTCAATACCAAAGACTGCCAAATTCTGGTAATAATGGCTGCACAGGTAAAAAACGCACTCTCCAAAGCTAAGAATACAGCATCCATGGGACCAGATGACATCCCAGGCTGTGTACTACATGAACTACAAAATGAACAGGCACCTCAACTAAGTGTCATGTTTAATCATAGCCTCACCTCAGGCTTCGTGCCCACTGAGTGGCACACATCTACAGTTATCCCACTCCACAACGGGGGATCCACCTTGGATTCCCAGGAACTACTGCCCCATCAGTCTGACGAGCATGATCTGCAAGGCCATGGAATGTATTATTATGGAACTTATAAAAAGAGACATTGGCAACCTTCAAACTCTGGACCCCATCCAGTTTGGGTTCGTGAAGGGCCGATCTTTTCTCCTGAATCTGACTGACTTCTTCAAATCAGTCTTCAGAGCCGCGGCCAAGGGTAAGGCGGTCCACACAGCCTATATGGACCTTGTCAAGGCCTTCAACACTATCCCTAACTCTGGAATCAAAGATAAAGTTACTAATCATGGCATTAATCCCTATGTAACTCAATGGGTTGCAAACTGGCTTACTAACAGAACCCACGCTGTAAACCAGCCGACTCCAAATCCAGCTCCAGACAAGTGACAAGTGGAGTACCTCAGGATTCAGTCCTGGGACCACTCTTGTTTGGCATCTACTTCTCTGAATTACAGGCCAATGCTAAGGGATGCTAGCTAACAATGTTTGCATATGACTGCAAACTGGGAGCCATTATTGAATCCCCAAATGATGTGGATATTCTACAAAAGGGCCTTACAGAAACAGATGCTTGGTGGCAGAGCCATGGGCTCAAGCTCAATGCCAACAAATGTATAGTTATCCCTTTTGGGAAAAAAACATGTACCCATGAATTACCACATAGGTGGCAGAACACTAAACACTGAAAATGTGATAAGACACTTAGGGACACAGGTGGACAGTGGTCTCACCTTCAATAACCACATCACCACAACAGTCAGAAAATCCTTCTGTGTGGCACACCTCATCACCAAGGGCTTTTCATCCAGAAAAAAGGAGGTCATTGTCCCACTGTACTTATCCCTCATTAGACCCATTATAGAATACTATGCTTCATTTGGTATGTACCTCTCAAGACATCTGCAACAACTGGAAAGGCCGCAGAAATACCTCAGTAAAAGAATCACAGGCCTAAAGCAGATGCCCTATGCTGACCATCTAAAAAAACTCCACCTATACTCTGTCACATATCATCTACTCAGAGGCAATCTCTGCTTAACATAGGAGGTCATGTCAAACCCAGAATTGTTGGACATGCTACACTTAAAGAAATTCCAATCCCTCAGAGACACATGCTCCAGGGATCTAAACATTGTCATCACAATGAACAAAACATGCTGGAGGGATAGGTTTCTGACCCAGAGACTCCCCGGACTCTGGAATAGACTGCCTATGCATGTCAAGCAGAGCGCCTCTTTGGCCCTCTTCAAAAGGAACCTTAATTACTGGATGAGAGATAGGAAATTCACTCCAGAGATCACATCAGTCACCCTGCTAGACAGGGGTCCAGGGAAGTAAATACAGTGAGAAGAAGTAGCCAGGGAATTGTTATGGCTAGGCTTGTATAGGCCCTAGGGCTAATAGCCTAGTACCAACTTTTGAACCTATACACCTTCGCCACAGTCCTTCAATAATAACACCAAAGTGTCTTGTGCTGAGGCCAGAGCTGTAGCTGGCACATCTGGCGCCCAGTATGGCTGCTCAGTTTGGTACCCCTCAACAATAAGATAAGCAAAAAAAAGGACTCATCATCACTATGGCACTCCTCTGTGGAGCACTATGTCAGTCTGTAATGCTCTCTCACATTGACACGAGCAAAAAAGATAATTCTTAACACTGACAATCATGACACCTAACACCTTGCACCTGGGGTGGATGTCCCCTTCTGCCTACCATAGCTATGCTTCTGGCTGAGGCTGTAAACAAATCATTCTTGAACCTTCTTACATATAGAAAAATCAGGCTACTTTTCTACCTCATATTCATGTGAACCATAAAGAGTCACCCTAAGTAAAGCCACTCGAAATCTACCACTCTAAACCACAGCAGCAGCAGAAATGATTTCTGTTGTTTGGCACACCAACTCATAACTCACAAGGCTGGACAAAGAGAGTGTTATGGTGAGTTGTCATACAGTTACAATGATTACTGATTATTACACAGTCTCTAAGGACCCTAATTCCTAACAAATATGAATACAATCTGGTAGTGGTATATGCAGGAGTGAATAACTTGAAACACAAAACCCTGAGGGAATTACAAAGTGACATGTCATAATTTTTCATGCACAGTCATTCCTCTACCTCAAATGATGCCTAGATAGAAAGAACAGATTATTTGTTTCAATAATAGATTAAATAGCTTGTGCCATTCTTAGGGAATCTTGCATGTATCAGCATGGGACAGGATGTTCTACATTCCAGCTTCACTAAGGATGGCCTGCACATCTCCTTCCAAGACTTCCATATAATAGCTAAAGTCTTTGCTGCCCCACCAGTGTCTTTTTTAGGTAGACCCCAGTTATTGGACATTACAGGATAACTAACACATTAATACCAAAACTGGATCACTTTAAGGTAGTGTTCCTCATTTTCAGAAATCTGAACAGTAAATTGCCTGATCATGAGGGACTCCTACATTTGCAAAGCATCCATCTTTGCATAGTTACTGAGACATGCTTACTGAGACTGAGTTTAAATGTAAAATGAGCGCTCCCTTTATACCTGTGTTTCATATGTTTCATGTCTCTATATTCTAGTCTCTATATTTGTCAAGGAACATATTACCTCCAGGCAGATCCCAAAGGACTGACAAACTGAACTCATTGAACTACAGATCACTCTAGTCAAGACAGGATTAATTATCAGCTAAATAGCTTGTTAAATAACCCCTTATTTTTTTTTCTGATGGCCATATAAGATTCCTCAGTATTCTAAATGATCCCTCTATTAATAAAAACTCAATTATTTTTGGTGACCTGAACTACGCTTCAATAGATTGGGAAACCTGAACCTCCAATATGCTGAAAATTCCTAGACTTAATAAACAGAAACACCCCAGTGCAGTTGGTAATCAAACATACTAAAGGATATAGCAGTCCTGTTCTGATTCTTGCAAATATGGCTGGCTCATCTGGTAGTAGGGAAGTAAATACTGTGAGAAGAAATAGCCAGGGAATAGTTATGGCTAGACTTGTATAGGCCCTAGGGCTGATGGCCTAGTACCGACTTATGAACCTATGAACCTATGCCATTTCTTTCCTCAGTGAAAACTGACCACAATGTTGTGCCCTAATTTAATCTCCCAAAAGCTCTTATAGCAAACCCTACTAAAATTAAGGGCTACAAACATGGCAACTTCAGCTTACTCAGATGAAATATTACAATTCAGTTAGATATAAATGAAAACTTGATTAATAAAATATAGTATTGTCTATGCTATGCAGAAAATATTTTAGAAATTAATTTATGACTGTGCCACCCATTGACACAGCAGCAGATTTCACTAATGAATTTTAAACCCATTTAGAAAACTGTAAACAGCTAGCATTCCCTACTAGAACCAAGTATCATGGGAAATGTGAAAATAAACCATCCTGTTTGTTCACCAAATAAATTGTACAGCAAAAGAAAAGGACTCTAAATTATATTGCAGACGCAAAACCTCTCTTCTCAAGGAAAATAACAAAAGCATTATAGAAAACAAACGTAGACTAAAGGAGTCCATGAACTTAGACTGGTCTCTGAAGCCAAATATAGTGATAAATCTTTTTTCTCTGTGTTAGAAAACTAAGGAACATTGCACTACATTGCTCTGAACTTATCCATAAATATATTTCATACCAACTTCACCCCTGAGACTTCTGTCCAATGCCCTGAAATACCTAAATCCCTTACTGAAAGTGCTAACCAAGACCAAAACTACTTAACCCGTGTGTTATGACAATACACTAGACTGCTTAATAAACTGTGTTATACATGCCCTTGTGGACTTACTCCTTAAACTGTTTAATCTATGTTTGACTACTGGTTTCATTCCTGATCAGTGTCATACTGCAGTGGTGATGCCCCTCTATAAGGGTGGCCTTAAAACTGATCCAGGTGATTATAGACCTTTTAGTCTTATAAGCCTCAGCTTCAAAGCCATGCAACCTACTAAAACTGACCTCATAAACTACAATATCAATATTTTTATTAGAAATGACCAACAGAAGTTTGACTTTGTGAAGAGTAAACCCTGTCTATTCTTCAGTAGGATTATTTCAGACAATATATAGTGGGGATGGGATATGTATGGTTTATCTTGAATGGCCAAGGCCTTTAACACTTTTCCCCATGCTGGCACCATACAGAAGCTAAATGTTTTTCAAAGCAATCAATATGTAGTAAGATGGATAGCAAACTGAATGGAAGACAGAATCCGCACTTTGTAAATTGCAGGTGTCTTATCAGAAAGTATGGTAGTGATAGTGATAAGAAATTTCCCTCAGGGCTTGGTTCTGTGACCTCTATCATTTTTTGGACTTTGCTTCTTAGATCTTCAAGCAGAGAGCCAAGACCTCTGGCTTAGAAAAGTTTGTAGATGTCTGTAAACATGGGGTTGTTGTTAAGTCACCCTCTGACACCCAAACCCTATAGAATGAACTCAACCTAATAATCTCTTGGTGTATTAAAAATGCTAAAAAGTGTAGTATCTTTAATTTTGGTACATAATCCCTCCCCTCATCATACATTGACAACATGCCACTGCAAAATGAAAATGTAGTCAGGGACTTTGGAACTTGGATTGATAATTCCCTTTCTTTTGACCATTGTGTGAGAAAGGCTGTTGGGAAATCCTTTTATTCAGCACAGCTAATTGGAAAAGGGATATCCTCATTGTCTAAAGAGGTAATCACTCCCTTATACTCAGCATTGATCAGACCAGTTATCATGTACAATGACCCTCCCCCCAGGATGTATCTTACTAAACATATCAAACAATTAGAAAGATTCCAAAGGTTCTTAAACAAAAAGATTGTAGACCTAAAGTCCCTGAGAGGTTGAAAGCTCTATCACTTTATTCAGTATCTTATAGACTTTGAGGGGAGATCTCTGTATCAGTTACCATGCCATTAGAGACCCCGCTGTCCTGTACTTCCTGTATCTCCACAAGTCCAATGGCGCTACCAATATTAGAGACAGGGACCAAAATCTTCACAAACAAATAAAACAAAGTGGAAGGACAGGTTTATAACTGAGTGTCTCACAATTATGGAATAAGCCTCTCCTGCATGTTAGGCAGTGTGAGTTACTGTCTTCTTTTAAATATAACCTTGATGACTGGATGGATATTCACAAATTTTACTCCAGCATTATCTTGAATGTTCTTCCTGGAGAAATGGGGTTCAGCCCAAGGGAGGGTACTGGGAAGGTGAAAATTGTCATAAGGCTCAATAGCCTTGGGATATTTGCTTGCAGTACTCCATCACTTGCAATGCTGAACAGAATCTTTCTCTGGTAAATGTTCATACTCTGCAGGCTTTACACAATTCAAGACCCAAGATGCATGCTAATTCAAACCCTGTTACCCTAGCAACTTTCTAAGTTTGTAAGTCCAATATTTAAAATTTTCCCCTATTTTTTGGGCCTTTGGCACCCCATTATTTTTGGCTTTTTCCAGATGTCTTGTGTTAGGAAATTGAGAGGTGTGTTTAAGTGCAGTGCAAATTTATTTAAATTCAAAGATAAGCAGATAAGAGAGAGGGAGTAATTGCACAACATAGATATAATTGATATGATACATAGCCTAAAATGTGTAGAAAACATTTTAGAACAGCAGAATTGTTAGAATTAAAATGCACTACTTAGTTTAAATACCATCATTAATATCAATAGATGATATCCCATAGCATGACGATTGGACTGGACATAACATAACTGGACCAGTCCTATACTAAGCTGTTTGAGTTAGAGAAGGCTGACTGTAATGACTATAAGGAAAGATTAAGCTGTATAAGGAGTGGAGGAGTGAAATGATGCAGTCAGAGATGGATAATACAGAATACAATTGTCGGAAAAGTTAAAGAATACAGAAAAGTGAATACGTGTGGAGAGTTTGATGAGGTAAGAGACTGCTCAGAACATCATAGGAAGTAAGATTAAGTACTTATTGAGGAGTATGATAACTGAAAAGAGAGGTGAAATAATGAAGCGGCTAATGATGTAACCATTTTGCTGGCACTATAAGGTAATTAACAGACTTAAAAGAATAACATCTACAAAAATAGAGAAAAGAAATGTATAAAAGGGCTACTTCTTCATGTAGATGTAATATGAGATATGAAAATGGGTTAGTTGGGTAATGAAACAAACACAATGAGAAAGACTTATAGTAAGATGACTACTGAGTTATCTTGAGAAAGAAGGGATGTGCAAATTCATACTTTCCCAGGATTAGGAAATAAATGACAAATTTTAGACACATGGATGGGTAAACAGCAACTCATCAGTAGAAATGGCAGAGCACACCGCTGATAATGGAATGAAAAAACTGGAGTAGCAGACTGCATAAAAGACAAAGGCATGGGAACTGGAAAGGATGGCATAGATCAAAAACAAGTGACACTGTTTTGAGATTACATATTGGGATATACTGACACATATCTAACTGCCAAAAATCATAAGCTTGATGAACAAGTAATTTGCTTCTGGGTGGTGAGGGGTGGATGGGGGTGGAGAGTATATCTGAGGTGATATAGGTTAATTTGTTGAAAGTTCCATCACAAATTAGTTTCATCAAGCATACATAGCTAAAAACTGCCACATTTTGAACCAGTTCATTGACAGGCATATTCGGTGAAATACACAAGGTACAATATCCCTATACCATTTTCTATGTATCCCATACAAGGCATAACACTTATTGTATGTACAATCCTAAATGTTAGCCTAATTCCAAACCTACTTTAACCATAAACCTTAACTTCAACCTTTACCCAGACCTTCACTCTAACTCTGAAGGCACAGAGTTCTACATATATCACAGAAAGGAATCAGAAATGAAAAAGGATGCATGAATTCATTTTAAAGTTTTATTAGAGTGGCCAGATATGAACACCGAAGACCTGACATTATAATTAAAGAAACTTTTTTGTACCCAGTTTTAAGTACATTTCTAGTTGATGCTTTTGAGCTGGGTATTGAAGAAAACGTTATTGTTTTGTGGACAGCCAGAAGATCAAATCACTGAATACTTAATGAAATAAACCCTCATTATTCATTAGAAGTTTGATTGTAAAACTAAGATGTAAATACTTAAACCACATAATGCAAAGAGGATTCACTAGAGAAAACACTGATGCTAGATAAGGTCAAGAGCAAATGAAACTGGGGGTGGCAGAGGCTAAGATGGACAAACAGCATTTCTGAAGTAATGAATTTAAAATAACAAGAACTTAAAGAGGCAACTGTGGACAGATAGACCTGCTCTGCTAAAGTCTTTTGGCAAAGAGTTATACCCAAATAATTGACTAAAAAGTACAGTAATAGTACCATTTAATTTTTTAAAAAAGAACGGCAAAAGACGGTCATGCTGTAGTGTATAACGTCATTTTGGATGGCTAGATTGTTAACAGTATCCCCTACCCTGAAAAAAATGCATAGCTCAATATTCCATAAGTAACTTCAGAATAGTCTCTTCTTCTGTTTTTTTAAACACCTTTATTGAGTTGTCACTTGTGATATAGGCAAATTTACATTTATACAAAGTAATCAAATTGTATTAAATTAACATTAACAAACATTATACTTTACATAAAACAAAAACTTCTTTCTTATAAACTAAAAGAAAGACACTCGGAGGCATAACTGATGCATCATTTTTGCCTTCGAATGTCTTTCTTTTAGTTTATAAGAAAGAAGTTTGTTGTTTTATTAGTACAGTTCTTCGTTTATGTTAGTTATCGCAGTTTGGTTTTTTTATTATTATTATACTTCACATGTATTGCTATGTAACATATAACTTAAGCAACATTACATAAATCAATTCCTGCCCCTTTTTTTTTAAACAAGAAACATCTTTATTAAACCATCACGTACGACATAAGCAATCATAACATTTATATAAATGAAAATGAACCACACTGACACCATCCTAGTATCAAGCATTTTGCACCACAAACTATACTTACACACTCCAGGATGCAAACATTATGGGCAGGATTCACGAAGACTCCGTGTAAGAGTTATAACTCATACACGGAGGCTGCAGTTAAACGGAGTGATGTCAGCATGCTTTGCATATTCATGAGAGCATGCTGAATCACACCTAAGGCTAACATGGTCCGTGTAAGACAGTAGGGGGCGTGTCCATAGGCCGAGCCCTGTAAGCGGACACGCCCCCAGAAGAGGAAAAGTGCTCAAAGTAAACACCCACGACAGAGTCCACGGAAATGTGAATAAACACAACACAATACATGCCCCCACAGACTATGAACAGAAAACATATAAATAAACATGTTATATATTTTTTTTAAATTGTAAAAAAGTTTAACCGTGAGTGCGCTCATTTGCACGGGCGTGCCCGTAGCGCAGCTACAGTTAGCAGTCAGTGGGAAAGCATATAAGAACTAAATATGCGAAGTAAGCCAGGAAGCAATAGTGTAGTGGTAGAGATGTTGGCTGAAGAGCAGGCAGTCATGGTTCGAGCCCCCACAACACCAATTTTTATTTTTAGCAAAATAAGCACGAAGCAAGTCCCTGACAAATATGTACACATAAAACCACATTTTATGTAAAATGTAATGAAATAGCCCATTTATACTGAAGAAATGTGAGGTCACAAAAGAATAAAAAATGCCAGATGTGCCCATAGCTGAGCTACAGTTTAACAGGGTGAGTGCATCTGCCCGTACGTGAGCAGTGGTTTAACTGGTGCAAAATGAGTGCCTGTAGCTGAGCAGTGGTTTAACACGCTGAATTTAAGTGCCCCTAGCTCAGCTGAGCATAATATGCGTGCCGATAGCCAAATGAGGCTTAAACCAGCTTACCCCGTTTGCGCGGAGCTGCGCACCGTGCAAACAAGCTAACCGACGGGCAACGTTGAGCAAGCCGTATCAAAACTGCCTTTACACAGACACACCCCTCAGCATGTCTAGACAGTCATGAAAAATAAAAAGCAGTGGCCAGGTTCGAACCCAGGATACTATACACCATAGTCAAGGTACCAAACCACTAAGCCATGACAGCAGTACCTAGAAATGCAATAATAGCTAATATATAGGAATTAATACAAACTGGAGCATGACAATGCAGGTTTACTGAAGTTGATACAATTCCAAAATGGCCAATCACAGATATGTGTGGGAAAAATGGACTATATAAGCCCCATAGGTGGGAATACATAGCATAAACGATTGTAGAACTGAACTGCAGGCAGAATGACAGGAGTAGGAGAAGGTAGTTGCTTTCGAGCACAGAGGTGGGGCATTGAGGAATCCAGGTACATGGTCTGGCTCCTAGTCCACAATCATGAGGCCCAACTCATGCAGGGCCAGGTCCTCTGGGGAGCATACAGGGCTGAGGCGTGGGACCGGTTGGCTCATGATCTCACCAGTGCCACAGGGATTCCAAGGACTGGTGAGCAGGTCCGTCACCACCATGCAGACCTGAAGAGACGCAAGCAGGACCAACTGAACTTTTGGATCCAGGAGGCCCAGCAAATGCCCAACACTCCACTACTGAGTAAGTTACATTTAATTATGTATGTAAGAAATTAAACTAGCTGATATTATGGAGATGTGTATTCCAATATTACTTCATTTATATTACAGCTGCAGGTGTCCGTTCTGTGAACCGCAGAGCCTATGGCGATAGGCTGGTGCGGTTGCGCCACCAGGCAGGTCAGTAATCCACTACCAGTAACTGTAAAGAAATGTAAAAGTATGACAGTCAGCAAAAGAGTGCAGTGTAGTCACTAAGGAATAAAATGTGCAAGTAACAGTGTGAAAGTGTCTGCAAGTATTGCTTGATTACAAAAGTGTGTTTCAGCCTGTAAGTTAAACCGAAAAATGAAAATGTCTGACATAAATTCTGAAATAAAAATGCCCCACCTCTAAGAAAATAGTACACAACCTGCAGCAGGCTGAAAAGTATAGCTGCAGAAGATGAAATCACATGTGTGAAATATATCCCTGTTGAAATACTGAAGCACGACAGAAGTGAGACTGCTGGAAAGGATTGTAATAACTACAGGTAAAACATGTCAATAAAGCCTAGAAATAAGTACCATCCTGAATAGTAAAATGAAAGCAAGTGAGAGAGTGTGAGAAAGTGCCATGAATCCAGCAATACAGTAGTAATAACCCCTGAATAAAGTATACTGCAGTCAAGACAGAATGAAATGCATGTGAGAATCAAAACCAAACAGCGAAATCTGTTCAAAGTGTTGCTGCATCTGGAATGTGTATCCCAAAATCTGGATATGTTGCTCTCAGTCTGCAATATGCAGATAGGATGATTGTCTGACATACCAAACATCCACACTTGTCTACAGCTATATAAAGCAAATTTAGCAGGATGATGTAGCTGAACAAAGCTAGATATGAATGTGTATGAAGAACAATAAAATGTATATTGATGTTGCAGTAACAGTCCTATCACCAAGTTGAAATAGTTATAATATAGGAAACTGTAGTTAGAACAGTAGTGTGTATATATCTGTAGCTATTAGAAATGTACAGCATATGTATTGGTATTTGAAGGTGTTAATATTATTTTCTTCACCCCACCCTATAACCACATATAACCCATTCCACGTGAAAATGGTATGTGCAATCACAATTAACACCCCTGGACATTTGTCCTGTTGGGTCATATATATTTGCATGTCCGTTGATGCATCTGCCCTGTTCATACATCCAAACCTGATGGTCTGTTGCCATAAATTAACCCTGCATGTTGTTGGACTGTGTATTGCTGTTCAAATTATGCATGTGTTATGCACGCTGTTCAATGGTGTAAATATCTGGGTGTTTGGTTAATGGGAATACTAATGCATGCTGTTACAACTAATTGTGAATGGTATTATATGTCACTAACCCAAACTGTCATGACATAATGCAAAACATAGGACGACAGGGAAGGTGGGTTCCAGCGGACCCACCTCTCCCACCTCAGCTGGCGAGTGCACCTGGCACTAGTGCCGAGTCTGGACCCTCCTCCGGTGGCCCTGTGCCACCTGCAGGTGGAAGCGCTGCAGGGGATGGGGCTCCCCCCCTCTGCAAGTGTGGCCGGAAGAGAACCACCACTCACCCTCCGTAGCGTCCAGACTGTGGTGCGTAGGGAGATTCGGGACTCTGTTCTCGAGCCCCTATGCCAGCTTGAGGCATGGGTGACACAACTAACGGGCATGCCTGATGCCCAGCCTACACAGCCCCCAGCACAGCCCCATCCTGGGCAGTGAAGGAACAGTGGCAACTGCCTATGGGTGGGGATATCAGTTCCACTGTTGCCATCTGTGGACTCATGGGCTCTGGATATCCAAACCTCCGTCCCCGTCAATTGTGTAACCCCCCCACTCATGTCATACACCGCCCCTGTATGCGTCTTGTTTGTCTTGTCTGTTTACCTACCCAACCTACCTCCCAAGCTGTACCGACTTCCTTCACCTGACATACCACTCTCACCTGAAAAAAAAAAAAGGGCACTCTGTACCCACAAAAAATTACGCCCATACATAGCTGCCCATTCCGCACACATGTCTGCTGGACATGGAATCTATCAATTACAATTGGCTGTACAACAAGTATTATTGTTGTCCTGACACCTCTCTCAGGGGTGGAAGGTTTCAAATGTCACACCAAATTACATACATATGCACAGCTGTTGCTGATGAAGAAATGGGCAGCTATGGGCCTTACCTACATCCCTCCTGCAAATCCCAAGCTTGTTTCCCTACTGTCTTACCCTCTTTGTGACCCCTTTTTCACCACTTTCCTGTCTCCCCATTTTCATTTCTTTCAAAGAAAATAGCACGGGTGTGCGCCAGAGTAAGCACTGTTAAGCGGTTGTAAGCGGGTGTGCGCGTGTGTGCGCAGAGCTAACCGCCAGTGTGCATGCGTGAGCTCCACGCAAACCAGCGCTAACCCGGTTACAACTGCTTAAAAGTGCCTTAGTCACTTTGATTGCCAGGTTCTGTACTCAGTTCAAAAGCAAAATAAAATCCCACTGTCAGTCCCAAAACCAGGACCTTGGAAACACTAGTCTGTATGACCTACCACTAAGCCATGACTTTTATACACGAACGTTGTGCTAAAATAAATATAACATGTAATAGTAGGGATGAATGTAAAGGGAATATAGGATGTGTAGTACCCAAAGCATGTCATGTAGAATTACTGTCAAAACTACTGGATTCCCATAATAGTAGTGTGTGAACACAAACAGCCATGCTAGTTGATAGCTTGTAGATAATAATGTCAGTTAAAGTACATATATAAATGTATGTATATGTACATATATATATATATATATATATATATATATATATATATATATATATATATATATATAAATATATATCTATATATAGTTGTAGGAGTCATTGTGCATACACACTTACTACAGGGAACATGAGAGAGGAATGGAGAAATGTGAATCTACAACACAGCCTGAATCATGAGAGAGATACTAACCTTTACACTCACAGAACACTGTCCACAGCATACCAGCATGGTCCCCGCCCTTACAATCTGAAAGGGCAACACCTATCCCACATACCCTTTTATAGCACTGACCTGAAATCACAGTGAGAACTGCAATCAGTACACAACTGGCTGTATGCAATTAGCAAATGCTGGCTTACAATTGGTGCAGAGGCCATCACATGGACCTATGCAGATACCTACAAAAGCATCCAGTACTAACACTCCACACATGCAATACATTCATTGCACTGTCTGGAAGCAGACAGAGGGAGAGAGAAAAGTGAGAGAGAGAGAGAGAGAACAAAAAAAATTATACACTGTGACTCTGTGACCCTAAGCTGTCAGCAGTGACAGTAGCAGCAGCAAGCAGAAGCAGTGGTAACGCAACCAGCTGCGACAAACACAGGTAATGCAAAGTAGCAGGTTAATAGTGTGCATACTGTGAACCCTCCAAATGTGTCATAGGTCTGTATCTATAGGTATGTCCATGTGATATGTTGTGTGTACGTAGTTCCACCAAAAGGGGATGACCATACATTACATGTCAATCAGTCTTAGGCCATGATCCTGGCAGCAGTTGTCTGTGCGTTGCCCCAGCAATGGCTGTAGTGACTGCTTTGAAAGGTCAGCCAGGTTCAAAAGGCAGGATCAGCCCATCACAAAGGCACACTGGCTGGGAACAAGTGTCTGCAGGTACCTGATATCTCTGCATATGCATCCCATACTGCATAATTCCATAGCGTAGCAGACCAGGCCAGTTATGCATATGATGTGGTAGTTCCCAGGGTCAGTCGAGGTGCCTCCTTAGTGGTGTGGGACCACTGTCGCTGTATGCCACTGTCCAGGTACATATCCTGTAGTATGGCCAAGATAAATTATCAGTGTTATATGCGGTTGAATGTCCTCTCGGAGTGCAGGTAGCACACATCCAGGGATACCATGAGGTCACAGTGATGCTGTGTGTTCTGCTCTGCTGAGGGCGGCCCACACCTGGACATGTGAGATGATAGGGAGGTTACATACAGCTGTGATAAATATTTCAACTGGTGGGGGAGAAGGAGGGGGGATACATGCACCGAACCTGTCTGCTAGACTGTTGCCAATATCCGTGTGTTTGGTGAATGTTAAGTAGGTGTGTATTAGCACAGAGCATAACTGAGGCATGTGGTCCATATGTGTAACATAACTGAAGAAGGCCTTGTGTTCATCCATAGTGTTTGTGGCCATTTCCCTCCCAGAGTAGGCCGTGGCCATTGTTATGACGGACCGTAGCGTAGTACCAGTGCTGACCACAGATGCCTTCCCTTAATGTGAATGTGCTCTGTCCTGCAGTAGCCTCCTGCTATTGTTATACAATCTGCCTCTGTCTGGGGTCCACCGGACAGGATGCCTAACCTTTGTGCATAGGGTCTGGGTTAGAAATGTGTGCAAGTTCCATGCAATCTGTGGCATGTCCGTGGTAAGCATTTGCAAAGGGGTCAGCAGTGTGGGTTGTGGCTTCCACTGGCCCAGTGTGCTGCATGGATACCATCTCAGTCCCAGCAAGTGAATAACTGTCTAATCACATACATATCAAAGTAGTCTACTGTGCTGGTGGTGGTGGTGGGATATGTATATCCAGGCCGAGTAACTTCTGTCCACATCACAGTAGTGGATGGCGTCCCACATACAGTACCTTGGGATGAACCCCCAGAGTGAGGTTGTGCATTGGACCTGTCAGTGTGTGCTGACCGATGGGGCATGCTACTATGTTGTGTGGAATGTGGCAGGCAGGTATTGTTGCACAGGTGTTAGCTGAGCACTGATATCTGGCCATGTACCTGTGTATCCACCATGACACACACACATGCAACATATGGGAGTAGTAGTATATCACTACACATGAGTATCATGTATAGTATGTGTGCCATATATTGCTGACATAGTCTGCTGATATCCTGTTTGTGTTCTCTTCCAGGGAGATGGCGCATCAGCGTAATCCCGCCTACTCTGTAGCGGAAGATGAGGAGATCCACCAGAGCCTGGTGCGGGAGTATGACATCCTGTTTTCCCGCACCAGTCAAAATCAGCAGGAGAGGGCTGCACTGTGGCAAGACCTTGTCCGTAGGGTAAATGATATTGGCACGCATAACAGGACATATGAGCAGGTATGACATCACTGCAGTGATTTAATCCGAAGTGTCCGTCAGCGTGCATCAGATATCCACAGGCAACAGGTTGCCACAGGAGGTGGGGTGGCCACACATCCCCCCCTCACCAGACTGGAGGGGCTACTCCTAAGTATTGTGGCTCCAGCCCCGGAACAGCAACAGCAGTACACCTGCATTATGATGGAGGCTGGTTCCACACAGCAGCACGACATGGAGCGTGCAGGTAATATGCCGTATATACACTTGACTGTTCTGTACACTGTATCATATGCAATATCAATGGCACAGATGTGCCCACTGACATTAATCTCATCATTTCTGCAGGTCCCTCCGGGGTTACAGCAAGGCAGGCCATCCATGCTGGTGAGTGTGTTTAACATAACCTACAATAGTCCTGATAATGCTAGTAACAGTAGTGTAACTCAGTAGTGCTCTGTGTGTATACTGCAGGGTGTGCATGTGTGCATGTGTGCAGGTGTGCCTGTGCCCATGTGTGCATGTGTGCATGTGTGCATGTGTGCAGGTGTGCCTGTGTCCACGTGTGCATGTGTGCCTTTGTCCACGTGTGCATGTGTGCATGTGTGCATGTGTGCCTGTGTCCACGTGTGCATGTGTGCATGTGTGCATGTGACCACGTGTACATGTGTGCTTGTGTGCATGTGTCCATGTGTGCATGTGTCCACGTGTGCATGTGTGCATGTGTCCACGTGTGCATGTGTCCACGTGTGCATGTGTGCATGTGTGCATGTGTGCCTGTGAGCATGTGTGCATGTGTGCATGTGTGCCTGTGTGCATGTATCCACGTGTGCATGTCTGCATGTGTGCCTGTGTCCATGTGTGCCTGTGTCCATGTGTGCATGTGTGCATGTGTCCATGTGTGCATGTGTGCATGTGTGCATGTGTGCAGACGTGCATCACTGGTAACAATGTCTGGAGACTGTAAACTGTGTTTCCTGTCTTCCTCCCACAGGTTCTGGTGCTGCTCTGGTGACCTGCAGCAGGGAACCTGAATCTTGTGCCACTGGTACTGGTAATGATGATATTTGTGTAATGGTACAGGAAGGTGTGTCAGGGTCCACCATTGGTCAGCCAATTGACAGTACACAGCTGTCAACCCCATCATTGCGCACAGTCATCCTGCCAGTACATCCTTTGTCACCATTGTCCCTAGGTGATGGACAGGATACAATGGGCATAGACCAGGGTAATGTTGTACCTGTGGCACATGTGTCCCCTCACAGCAGCCATGGGCAGGGTCCTCCGATGGTACCACACAGACAGTTGTCCATGGGTTCTCGTGGGAGCATCCGTGGGTGTACTGCCTCTGGCCGATGTGCCCAAAGAAGTCTGTCAACCTCAGCTATGTTTCGGACTGTCATGCAGGCACAGTTGCGTATGGAAAGGTACACCAGACAGGGTCTGAGGGAGCTGAGAGCATGTCGCACAGCCATGACAGACAGTATGCGTGACATTGCGGATGCTATCCGTAATTTCACCGATGTCATAGATAGACGTTGTGGGGACATATTACAGCAGTTCCACAACCAAATGTCCATGAGCCAGGGCAATGGTGGGCGTTTGCGGTGTTGACGTGGCCGTATGCCGGCAACAGCAGCAGCTGGCAGTCGGCGCGGATGACAACAGGCTCGCGCACGCCCCATAGTGCCAGCAGCAGCCCCAGCAATGCTGGGTCTGTGCTGTCATCGGAACGCCCCAGGAGACCACGTGCACGTGGCTCTGGACAGTCCCAACAGGGACCTGTGTCCAGTCAACACACTCCCGCTTCTGATGACAGTACCCAGTCTGGCTTAGTACTGGATACAGTCCGTAGCACGCCTGCCAGGCACAGGTACCGTGTCCGTGCCCACAGACACTGATCTGTATGACCTGCCAGGTGCAGTCTGTGTCTGTCCACAAACCCCTGTATATGGCAGCCATGAGGTGGAACTGTGTGCATGCATACACACATGCGAAATGTTAACACCTAGGGCGACCACATACACGCACACACTGCACCAACACTGCCCCACCCTGTACTGCTGCCCCTCACCAACACACATACACACACATGTCAATTGGTTCATAGATTCATAGGTTCATAGATTAGTACTAGGCTAATTGCCCTTGTGGGTCATTTTAAGCCTAGCCAATTACCCCATGTGAGAATCAAACCCAGCACCTTGTGTCTGCAAGGTAAACACCTTAACCATTCTGCCATCCTTCCACAAGTGGTATCAGTGGCTGACTCAGGCATACCTAATCCACACTCTGTGCATATGATGACACTGTGCCACCTCCTGCAATCTCCAACATCATTGCAGGAACAGGTAAACACGTTGCTGATGCACAGGGTGACTACATAGAAGTGTACTAGTAGTATCATGTTGGTAACAGTACAGTGTGCTGCTATGACTGTGTGTATATCCCAGCATGCCTGCTGCAGTAACTGTATGAATGTCCTGAATTATCTGCACCCATAGTACGTACCAAAGTGTAACAGCTGCACATAATTGCATGCCGGTGGTAAGGTTATCAACAGATAGCTGCATACATGGGTAGCACAGGGGGAAAGCTAACGCAAGTAGTGATATGCAATGGTGGACATGTACAGTAATGGTGTCAAGTTGCCCACAACGACTATGCAATGTGGATGTTTGCGCATGTAGATATGTGTGCAGTACAAATGTAATCCAAATCACAAATAACTATGACATAATATCAGTTCTACCATGGGCATCTGCGCTGTGTATTCCTGGGTACATGTTGATAGTGCCTACATATTTGCATTGTTACTTACTGTTATTGTTACCCCTTCTTTGTTGTACAATGCACTACTTCCAGCCCTGTTTACTGTAGCTTTGTTTGCATGCATGTTCGCTTGGGGTTCCCTGGAACACTGCTAACACCTGCAATGCAGAGTTACAGTGCTTCTGTAGACTCCTAGTGACATCTGCATAGCGTATGATACGTATGTCAACTTTACACATGACAGAACGTCACTGTCTGTCCTGTACACATATACGTTGCCTGTGACACATTGCACATGTCTTACCTGGCATTTACCCACGTGTGTAGTCATATATGCCAGTGCTATGAAACAGTAGCGGTACACCCACACATACACACCTTCAGTATGTTGTTCCCCATTGCCCCTATGTGTTGGTACTCACCATGGCAATCACACTACTAGGGTAGCATGTGCAAAGGTAACCTGTGAATCACCTCTATGGTCCAGTTGTGGTTTATGTGAGTCATGTGGCAATGTCACAGCTGCCACATGTATGCAGTCAGCCATCACCCTTGGCCAGGAACGTACAACACATGTGTGGGATGCCACCACACAGCCAATCTGGGGACTGGGCTCTCTGAACCCAGTAATGCCATACCCTGTCAGGTGGCATGTCATATATAATACATCCTGGACAAACTTCAACCCCAATCCCTGCTGCTACTATTGATAAAACCCCTGAAGATGTTTCTGATAGTTTTGACCAATTCTTTACTGAGACATTTCAAGCCCTAGCTAGCCATCTACCTCCTAGCTCCCCTGGTCCTGAAAGTAGCACCCCTAGAAACGTTGCCAACCAGTCGCCACTTCACTTCTCCATACCTTGATTGAAACAGTGAAACCCACTACACTTTCTGCTGATCAACTCCCTGCCGAGTACCTATCAAAATCAGATGATGCTATTGCTTACCCCGTCTCAAAACTAATCAAACGAACCATGGTAGAATCTAAATTTCCCACCATCTGGAAAATATCCTATGTAATCCCACTTCACAAAGGAGGCAGCTCTACTGAATTCTCCAATTATAGGCCAATAGCTATACTCTCTCCACTTGCAAAGATTATGGAAACTTTATTCATAGACAATTCATGCACCACCTAATCCAAAATCGCCTTATGGCAGACACTCAGCATGGCTTCCGTCCTCATTACAGCACTACTTCAGGCCTCCAAGCCTTTACTAACACCATAAACCATACTTGCAACACTAATTATATATCCTCAGCCCTCTTTTTGGATCTTTCCAAGGCATACGATATGGTTGATCACCAACTTGTAATCCACACCCTGCAAACATTCTGTCTAGATACTGGAGCCTTCCAGTGGTTTCAATCCTACCTGCATGGTCGACAGCAGGCTGGCATCTGGCAGAACAAACTCTCTAACCTTCTACCTAACACCCTCAGAGTACCACAAGGCTCTATACTAGGGCCCTTGCTGTTCTCCATCTTCATTAACGACCTTTATACTGTCATCCCAAAAGTCAGCTGTATCCAATATGCTGAAGACTCTACTCTGATCTGCTCAGCCACATCTCCAGTAGAGTTATGGTCAGCTACCCAGACCACCTTTAATACAATAGAAAACTGGCTTTCTGAACATCGCCTGATCCTAAATCCCAAATAAACTAAACTGCTGTTATTTCACCAACACGTAGGTCTACCGCTTTCACCTTTACCATAACATCAACTGATGGCACAATAATCTCCCCTGACCCATCTACTAAACTATTAGGTGTCATCATAGACAATAATCTCAAATGTGACCTACATGTTAACCAAATTATCAAAGCCATCAATAAAAAACTAGGGTCACTTTACAGAATAAAAGCCTTCCTAACCCCTCCAGCTAAAGGTGCCATAGCTCGCTCTCACCTTCTTTCAACACTTCTGTATGCATCCCCTCTACTCTCGAATATGAACAAGACTGTCCTTAACAAACACTCAATGTGCTACAACCACATTGCCAGGTTTGCCACTGGGCTGCCTTTTAGGACACATCATTGCATCAATCTAAATCAGCTAGGTTGGCTTGAAATACCCAGCCTAATACAGTATAACCAACTGATTATGGCCTATAAAATCCTCTATAATCCGGACAATACTCCTGCACTTCAAATATTATCACCCCCTATAACAATCCTAGACCGCTTCGATCCTCTAACAAACTACTAATTCAGACTAGCAAATTTAATAACACAGCCGATGATTCTCTCTTTGCAAACTCTGTAAGTAGATCCTGGAACTCACTTCCAGCTGATATTACCTTACTTTCCACCTTAGGTCAATTTAACACTAGACTCAAACAACATTTGTCACTTAACTGGCTATGTCAATGTATCAAGCCTGGCTAACTCGAATGTGTAAAATCTGTTAACCAGTTTACTGTGTAATTTAATCCTGACTTGTGCTCAGGACTAACATTAACCTGTGGAACATGTTTAACTTGCTTACTTATGTAATCTCTGTAAATGATCTGTTTGTAATATGTAATGCTGGTATTATGTAATGCTGTATCTGCTTACCCTTGTAGCTTTTCTCCCCGGGCCTCCCCTGGAAATGGACATGCATCCAGTCGGACTATCCCGGTCAACAAATGTAGGATAAATAAATAAAGAAAATATATTACAGTGACTACAATAAGAGTCAGACATTGACACGCACTGACAGCATGCTGAACACACTGGGGCATACCTGGGGACTCAGAATAGCATCCTGCCTGAGCATCACACACCTCCGCAGCTGGCACACAGGCATATATTCCGTCAGAACAGAGCACATGCCACACATGGCACACACATCCCCTGTGCCACACACTCACAGCCTGTAGGGCTACACAACACACCTGCTACAGACGTGTCAGGTACCTGTCTTGGGTACTGCACTGGGGTCCCGCTCAACAGGCTGTATCTGGTGAAGGTCACAGTGATATGCCTCAGGGGCACTATGGTCCACCACAGAACACATGCATACAGGTCAGTCAGAGGCATGGACACATATGACTCACTCATTGACCATGCCAGTATGGCTGACCTGAGACATACCTCCCTGGACTACATGATAGGGAACATAGAATGGATCTCTCAGCATGTGGCACGGGCCAGTATGAGCCTGATCTTGGTTGCCAACATACCCTCACCAGGTATGCTACCACTATATGTGGGAAGGGTGTTGTATGTCTACATTATGCTCAGTCTCCACTGTCATTCATAGGGTATCCGCTGGCTGTCAACGTGTGCTTACATGCTAGGGAAGCCACAATGATGTGCAAGGGTCATCTTGCACGTGACACCCATGGCCCGATGCATAATGGCAAAGCTCCTTGGTACACACATACTGCCTTATGTTGCAGGACATGGTTTACATAGCCACCTCCGTGGGTATCACACAGGTTAGGACACTAACAGTGCTGCTACACAACAACAGCAGTGTACACCGGAAGCTGCATGCACCGGACACTGTCCTCAGCACGGTGAACTGCAATGTCTGTGCAGTAACAGATTCCTGATTCATGGCTCACAGGTGTTACCCATCACTTACAGATTATGCCCCATACCATGCCTGTCGTCCCCTACACATGTAACACACATGGACAGGGGAGTGGTATCCCAAGGTACCACAGATACACACACCTCCAGGTTGTTGGCACAGCACAAAGCATCAGGGCCTAATCATGTGCAGCTAACAGTGTGTCAGACTGCCATCTGGTTCATAGCCTGGCACACACAACCCTCCCATACACAGGAAGACCACCTATCCTCCATAACAACACTGGCAATATGACAGTCTCAAGAACTGTCTTTATATGGCTGGACTGCATCCAGCCAAACATTGTGCGTGAGCATTACTGTAGCTACAACACACTAGTTGAAGGGTTCACAGCATGTGGTCACTGAATTGCAGTGGAATGACATGTTACCACTACCACAACAGGTGGGAACATGCAGCACCTGTACATCAACTACATGTACACTATATGGCCCAGACCAGATGTGTATCCCCTGCTGTAGGTATTTTACCATATACACCCACACTGTATAGACACATACCGCGTGCGGACCCTGCACAGTAAGACACAGTCATATTGGTATACATTGCAAATACCATTTATCCACTCGAGGCATGTGTCAGACATGGTAACTACTGCAGGTCACAGGTATTTATGTGTATGTCACACATACATCATGTGTGCAATGCCATTGCTGGTTTAGGCAATGGCATGCATTGTTATGTACAAAGACCCACACAAGGTCATACTGTGTGACACAAACACACGTGGCAGTTGTGGGTTACCAAAACATACCTATCTGTACTCTGACAATGGTAATAGACACAGTAGCAGAGCGCACTATTGGCATTACTAGCCAACTAGCCCTGTTTGGCTGTGCTGATAGTGTGGTGACATCCCCTGTGTTTACTGGGGGAATATGCAGCATCTGGTGAATTGTAGTATTTGCCAAAAGGATCTGTTCTCTCACACTTGCATTTGCACACACCCTACTACCCCTCACACACACTTGCCATTTGCAGGATTCATTCCCCTACTTAACTAAATCATGACACGTGAGAGAGATGCATTAGCAAAGCACACTATTCGGATTACTAGATAGTTCCTCTTCTCTGGCTGTACTTATAGGGTGCTGACAACATCAGCATTTTGAAAGGGTAATGTGCATCAGGTAGTGTGATCTCCTGATTGCCAAAACTAACATGTTTTTCATACGGAAATGCACACACACAAACTCCCCACATCCAAACACACACACACTTGCAGGTTTCAAGCCCCTACCTAAATATGTTATGGTATTTGAGAGTGACGCTGTAGCAGGTTGCGCTATTCTGAGTACTGGCAGATATCTCTTCTCAAGCTGTATGTATAGGGTGCTGTCATCATCACTGTTTGGAAAGGGTAATGTGCATCATGTAGTGTGATCCCCTGATTTCAAAAAAGCACATGTTTTTCATACAGAATTGCACACACACACAGAGTCCCCACATCTAAACACGCACACATGCTATTTACAGATTTCAAACTCCTACCTTACTATATTATGACACTCGGGAGAGACGCATTAGCAGAGTGTGCTATTTGCATTACTGGGAGGTTTCCCTTCTCCTGCTGTACTTATAGGGTGCTGACATCATCAGTGTTTAAAAAGGGGAATGTGCATCCTGTAGTGTGTTCTCCCAGTTGCCAAAAGGCACATTTTCCTCACACAAAATTGCACAAAACTAACCCCCCTCATCCAAACACACACACTTACCATTTGCAGGATTCGAACCACTACCTAATTATGTTATGACACTCAAGACGGACGCATTATCAGAGCGCGCTATTCGCATTACTAGGAGGTTTCCCTTCTCCTGCTGTACTTATAGGGTGCTGACATCATCTGTGTTTAGAAAGGGGAATGTGCATCCTGTAGTGTGTTCTCCCAATTACCAAAAGGGACATTTCCCTCACACAAAATTGCACACACACTAACCCCCTTCATCCAAACACACACACTTGCCATTTGCAGGATTTAAAACACTACCTAACTATGTTATGACACTCGAGACGGACGCATTAGTAGAGCGCGCTATTCGCATTACTGGGAGGCTTCCCTTCTCCTGCTGTATTTATAGGGTGCTGACATCATCAGTGTTTAGAAAGGGGAATGTGCATCCTGTAGTGTATTCTCCTAGTTGGCAAAAGGGATACTTCTTTCAAACAGTCAACACACACTAACCCCCTCCACACACACTGAGCATGTACAGGATTTAAACCCCTACCTAACTATGTTATGACACTCAAGATGGACGTATGAGCAGAGCGCGCTATTCGCATTACTGGAAGGTTTCCCTTCTCCTGCTGTACTTATAGGGTGCTGACATCATCAGTGTTTAGAAAGGGGAATGTGCATCCTGTAGTGTGTTTTCCCAGTTGCCAAAAGGGACATTTCCCTCTCATAGCCTTTCACACACACAAACCCCACTCACACACTGAGCGTTTGCAGGATTCAAACCCCTATCTAACTATATTAGGACACTTGAGAGAGACGCATTAGCAGAGCGCACTATCCGAATTACGGGGCATCTGTTCTGCACCTGTAGTATTTATAGGGTGCTGACATCTTTATTTCTACAGAGGTATGTACATGTAGTACTACCTGTCAGGTGGGGGATAGCATATATATGCATTTGCAGCCACCTACGTCAGGGTCAGATATGCACATCGCACTGGCAGGTTATGTTCTATACCATGCTTTGGGACCACAAGACCTGTAACACACAACACAACCAGTCCAGAACACCACACCCACATCCAGGACACACACTTAGCTTCCCTGGGAACAGTGCCAGGATATGCAGGTGTTCACATACACCATTCCAGTTGTTACCATCAGGTACAGGCATATTGTGTGTGAGAACTACTCAGGCCTCTACCACTTTACCCTACAGCCACTACAATTTGTGTGTCAATGTGCTATGGCAGAAACACACACCACAGCCACATGGGGGAATCCATCTGCAACATGGGTACTCACTGTTCCACACCAGAGGTAGACCACCATTGTTGATATCTGACCATACCCACCTTTCCCTGGACATCCATATCCCATCTCCAGCCCCAGGCAAGGTTGTCACTGCACACAAACTGTATTTAGCACAAGCAGACTCTACACTTGTGTAGACTGGGGTGGACGACTTCAGAGGACCCATGCTGGGGGACTATACTGGCCACTCAGCATAATCCTTGACAATTGCATTCTATGAGCATGTGTATGGTTTGCATTGGTCATGCTATCCCACATATACCCATGACTGCTCCACAACAAGACACCTGTCAGCTGTACACCAGCCATATATGTGCCGTACAACACACAGAGTGACCTAATACATTGCAGAGCTGTAGCCCACAGAGGGAGGACATCTGTGAACAGTTCCGGCATGGCACTTCATTCACACATACTCATTACAACACAGTGTTGACAGTGGAATTGTCCAGAGAATGCAGATAGGGCTCCCCTCAGTCTGTTATTGACGGACACCTACTGTCAGAGATCCTCAGCAACCCTCTCACCACACACACTGACAACATGGCTGTGGCTTAGCACATTCAATCCCTGGGACCTCCATGGTGCCCCTGCTTGACAGAGGCACAGCTCACTAGCCTCACATGTTGCCTTCTGTGACCTACTTTACAGTGGCACAGTAGCCTACTATCCTGGGGATGCAGATGCCAAGCACACTCTGGCTGAGCTGTCATTGCCTAGGGCAACAAGCCTAGTATTGACCTCTACACCCATATGTTCAATTGTCGGATGCACAATATTTGTTGTGCTGTTCTACTGTTTGCAGGTCTTTATTGCCATAGCATTCCCTGTTCCTATGACCAACTTGTGTATCTGTGGAAGATGTTTGCATATGACGGCAATCCACTATATCACTTATGTCTCTGTAGTCATTTACTGTGTGCACTGGGCTGATTGCTGTGTTGTGGTTGGTTCCTGGACTGACACGTACAAATACCAGATATGTGTGGCCAACTGCTAATCCGAGATATGGCCTAAGTGTGTGAGCATGCCCAGTTCAGCCTTTCCATGGCATGTTGTCTGACATATGCCTCATTTATCAAAGTGTGCGAGCATGCCCAGTGTGAGCTTTCCATATGTTGCACTCTGAAGTCCACCACATATTTGGGTGTGTGTGAACTTCAACAATATCTCACGTTTATGGTTGTGTGTTGGGTGTCATGTTGTGTACTAACTGGCTAACTGCTTCGTGTCTGCCACAACAGGGATTATACTGTGCCTGCAGGGATTGCATGGGATACTTTGCAGACAGTTCTCAACATACTTTCATAATGACCTAACACTGTAGTACCGTATAGTGTACTGGTTCAGTACTTTCACTGTGGTGGACATTATCCTGGGCTTTAGTCCTAAGACTGCTTGACATCTTCATAGTGAGCACAACAGACTGTGTAGGGGCCAGTTGTGCACATATGACCATGTTGCAATATGTTCAGATATGGACTACCTACACCAGGCTCGTCCAACATTGCTAGTGTATTCCACAACATGGGTGGACATTGGCAAACACTAGCGATGTTCCCTAGGCCATTTCTGATGCTAGTCACAGGGTGTGTTTGTCCTTCGACACACATTGTAACTGGAGTTTGCCATGACATATGTCATGGTTAGTATACTGTGCCTCCGTCTACCTCTGACATAACAGTGATACCCAGGGTTAGCCTACCATCTCCCATACACTCATCAGGATTCCTCTTGAGGGGTGTCGATATGTGACTCTCTGGCTGACCTGTACCAGGAGTTTACTGAAGAGTGGGGGTGCCTTCTGTGTTATGGATCATTCTGTACAGCTTGTCCTATGTATGTCAGTGCTGGGGTTCAGGTCTCTCATGTGCATAGCTCACTGCCATTCAGATTGTACAAGGTGCAACATGTTCATTCATTCCAGGTTGGACATGGCTTCATACATCAGGCACAGCTTTCTTGTAGCTGGGAAGGATGGCGGTGTGTGGGGCTGCAGTTTGTTTACTCAGGCAACACATGGCATCTGTTCATGCTCTTTGCTACCCCTGGTGGGGTACTGTTGTGGACTTTACAGTTGATGGAGGTGTCTGCTGCGGTATATCCCACAGGGGCTATTGTAGTCAGTTGTGACGCTGATGGAGGATGACTGCAGAGCCACAGTGAGTTCCCCTTATCTGCATCTGCCAACCTTCATGTTTGGGTGGGTATATGGTACATGTTTCTGCGAACACTACAGCCACATGTTTGTCCAGTGCAGGATATTTATCACCTTTTGTACCCAGGTCTCACATTACATGTTAGGTACCTCATGGGTTAACACCTGTGTGGGAATTTGTGGGCACTTACTGTATATCCACGGTGGTTGTCTATACACAGTTCTGCAATTAGCTTGCTGACATGGCTATGGCTACAGTTGTCTGTTTGTAGGTGGCCCTTTTGTGGGTTGCTTGTGTCAGCTGGGGGTCGGATATGGTGGGCTGTTTGTACTCCTCTGCATACATGTTCAGTCACAGTCCTTCCATGTTGGCCTATACCTATGGGACATATATACAGAACGGGGGTGGGGGGGGCCAAGACCAGGCCTTGTGGGATGCCACTCATATACGCTTTGTAGTCTGACATGGATGCAGCATGTCTGACCATGTCAGTTCTGTCCTTGGTCTGGTTTGCAACCCCTCTACTGACATAGGGGTATATATTTAAGCTGGTGAATATATCCATACTGAACTCGTACGGTATTGTCCAGCTACGCTGTGTGGACCACATTGCCCTCATCAGTGACCTTAATGACTGCTTCAAATGGGTCAGACATGTTTAGGGGCAGGTTCTGCAGTTACGACAGCCACACTGTGTATGGTCCAGTATCAGTAGGTCCACAATAGCCTTCTGTCTGTGGTACATACGGATCCTTTCCGTAGCTGTGCAGAACAAGCTTGTCAGGATCCTGAGGTGGTATTTTGGAGTATCCATTCAGGCAACACCTTTGTTGTGATGGACCACTGTTGTTGTACACTGCTCTTTGGGTACATATCCTGTGGTAAGGCTGACATTGGGCAGTAGTGTGATTTGGCATTCCATTATTCTTGGAGTCCATGTTGGCCTCAGCACAGGACACCATCACATACCTTTGCTGCTGTGTGTTCTGCTTTGCAGATGATGGCTGTTACCTCAGCATCTGCAATGTCAGGGGACCATCAGTCTGCTGGGATAGGTATTTTGCACTCGGGGGGGGGGGGGTTTGCACTGCACCTGACAGGTTGTATGTTAGCAATATGTGTGTGTGTTTGGTATGTTGTTTGTAATATCTGTGTGATTCAGAGCATATCTGTGGATGCCCAACATGGTTCCTACCATCAGTTGGGTAAGCCTTGTGATTATCCTTAGTGTCCTGTACATTTTGTATCTTCATAGGTTCATGGGTTCATACAAGGCTATACACCCTAGGCCATTAGTAAGCCTAGCCAGAGTGTGTGTGTCTTTCACCACCCCTTGCTATGTTCAATTATGGCCATTTATGAAGTTCTTCACTGTGCCTCTGTCTGGTCGTGACACAGTGAGGACCCCCAGTATACATGTACGGTCATCCATCCACTTGGCAATATTCCTGTTGAGGGGTGTCAGTGAGGGGTTCTGCCTACCATGGATTGGGATACTGTTTCTGGGTGTGGGGAGCCTCTGGGTTATGTATCTGTCTCTCCAGCACATCTTATTTCATTATGTGTTGAGGCTGACATCTGTGACTCTCACAGCTCCAATGGCTTTGATTTCCTGTGGTGGAGCATGTCCAGTACTCCTGTGTTGGACATGGCCTTGTACAACAGACATACAATGCCTCTGTGTAGGCAGTGTGTGACTGCAGTCAGCTGGGGTGTCTACAGCCAGGCAGCATATGACATATATTTCACACCCTTTATCCTGTTGGTGGGGTAACTATGAGGTTTTCCGAACTGCTGCAGGTGTCACGTACGGTACATCCCATATGAGTCATTGTACTAGATTATGGGTCTGATAAGGGAACAGTACAGTGGCACAGTGACCTCTGTTGATGTTGATGTGAATCCTTTCATGATACGGTGTCCAATATCGACAATCTTCATAGCCACATTGGCATTAAGGGTGTCACATGACAGATTAATGTCGACCTGTGTCCCTAGGTCCCTGATTACTCCTTCCATACATAATGGTTTGACGCCTATGTGGTAATTTGTGTGTACCTTGTCTGGTATTTGGTGGGACATTCATACTGTCCAGTGTCTTCGGATGTCTGGGTGGAGTTCTTGTGTGTGAGAGTGTGGTCTGTCGCATGCTACAGACTGTACAGCAGTTTTGACTACAGTTATGTGCACATGGGTGGTCTCTGCTGCTTTGTGCATTGTCAGTTACCTGGCAATATGGGTGTCTGTGCTGCATATGGATACTCCCCCTCCTTTGATGTTTTGGTGCAGGTGTTGGGGCCATAACACATGATATGTGGTATAACCTAGTAGTGCTGGTGTGCTATCACTAGGCTTGCAGCAGGCTTCTGTCACTGCACAGACATCGATGTTCTTCATAATGGGAAGTGCCTCAGGGGCATGCATATTGCAGTTTACACATCTGGCATTGGTCAGCATTACCCTTATGTTTCCTACCACTTATGTTTTCTAGGGTGGTGGGTAGTCTTTTTGGCCTTGCCTCTACATACGGCTCTATGGAGGCGGCAAAGGCCTTATCCAGTATCCAGATGCACACGGGTAACAGCTGCAATCCATCCCTGGAACAGCAGCATGGCTTGTCATGCTTGACATCTCAAGCAGACAGATATTAGACCCTTTTGGACTGACAGCTGTAACTGTGCCAGCTGTTAAACATGAGCATTCTGTGTTTGTACTGTGGCATCATTCTTTGTGAGGGTTGGATGCTGCACACAGCCAGTGTCATACCACCCTGGGGTACATACTCAGAGGGACCATCCATGTCTCTTTTCATTTTGACCAGGGAGGTACATCTCAGGTAATTCACACCAGCATGGACATTGAGTGCATCATATTTCTGCTTGCTTTGGGGTGACCTGCGTACTTGTGTTATGTGGCATTTTGTGGCAGCCTACAGGCAGCTTACTCTACCCTTTCCCTTGTTCAGTCTGGTGAGTGGGACAGCAGTGTGTCTGCCTATACAGACACCTATTACGACTGTATCAGGCATGTTGTTTCTCCTTCTGGTCTGTGACTCTTTGGCACACCAGCATTGCGTACTATTCGTTGCATGTGCTATGTTTGAAGGTTGTGGTTGCTTGTGATCTGCTTTGGAGGCTTCTGTTGGTGTGGTGTGTTTGTAATTAAGGCCTCTGGGAATATTTGTCTGTGTTTATGTGTTTGGTTTACAGTTGTGGTAGGTCTATGTGGGACTGGGTTTGTGGTGTATGTGGTTACCTTCTCCTCCTGACTAGTTTTGACAGTACTGAGTTGGTGGAGCTCAACCTCTGGTTTGGATACATGGATGCATCTATCACATATATTTATATTTATTGGGGGGTGTTGTGGTTGTCTGTGTACTTGGGACAGGTGTCACATTGCCTCTGGATTCACAGATTCTTCTTGTTGTGGCTGGACTTAGTGGATTGTATGTGTGCACATATGTTATTGCCATACTACTGGTCAGTGATTACTTCCCTTTCTATGTTTGCTCTATCATGTGGTAGCTTCCTCATTCTCTTGCATGATTTGGTAATGGCTGGAGTCCAGCATGCCAGATGCCTGCATGTATGGCATTGTGTGTTGTTGTTATTTGTGATTGCATACTCCAAGCATTCCTGGCTGTGTTCATGGAATGCCTGTATAACATGTTCTGTGGTGTGTCCCACATTCTGCACTTGCACAGGGCCTTTTGTGGATTCAACATCGGTTTTGAGGGCTGCAACCTATACTTTACACATGTTTTTCACTGTGGTATTCTGACCAGGGACTGGGGTCAGGATGTGTATATCCAGTGTGACTACTCTATGGTCTGGTCTTACCAGTGAGGGGTACACTTCTCATCTTGCCATCCAGTACACATGTTGCTGATTATCACATCCAGTATGCTTACCCCTCTTGTGGGAGTGGTACATTGTTCCTGGGCATTTTGGTTTATGGAATCTGGGTAATTTTCTCCTACTGTGTTGGTGCTAGTATAATGCTCCCGGTGTATGTTTGGGTATTTTCAGTCAAGCAATATAATGTGGTTTGGGGGGCTTGATATATTCATGTATTCCGACATAGGCCAGGTGCAGTTCCTGGTATTACGGCAGTAGTCTGCAGCAGGCTATATACTGGGAGGCGGTTTTAGCCATTGGTATTTGACCATGGCTAATCCATGCTGCTTCTTGTTGTGGTACCAACATGGGGGTGTGGTTATCCTTTCCATTTCTTGCTAGTCACCCTCCTTTTGTAGCTTGTTCCATGTTTTGCGGCTGTACAGCACAGTCTGAGGTGTGACCTGGTAGTGTTAGGGTGCTGATGTGAGCCTTGACCCAGTTCTCTATTACAGGACTGGTATCTACATTCTCCATACTGTGTGCATTTACAATGCACACATCTTGCTGTTTATACATCTGTCATTGGGTAGCATTACATCTAGGTTCCTATCCCTTGTAGAACCTATGAAGGTGGGTTTGTGTTTTGAGACTTACCTATTCAGGGCATGCTGTGGGTACTGACAGCCTTTGCCAGTATCCATGGGGCATGGCATGATAGGTGCACAGCACCCCTAGCAGGTGGTGCATCATGTCATGCTCCGCATGTCTTCCCAGCCTGAAACACATTGGCTCCCCTTTGACTAACTGCATTACTTCAGCCAGTTATTGCACTTGATCATCCCATCATCATTTTGTGGCTTCATGCTTGGTGAGGGTGGATGTTAGTCAGGGTGCTCATGTGTGCATACAGTACATGGTGTTACATTACTTAACACATGGCATTCATGCCTCAGGTGGTGCTGCAGGGCTGCCTCTGTCGGATGCGCATATTACACTTCCCTGTACATGTTTGTGAGCAGGTCATGTCATTTTAGGCATCCATGTATTTATTTGAGTGAGTCAGAGGGGGTATCATTCCCAGGGTTCCTACTGAGCCAGTGTATGTGCTATGCATTGCCTCTTTGCCAAGGCCAGGGCATACTGGGCACGCCTCCTTCTGCCTACTGGGGCAGGCTCAGGTTGTTCCTCCTCCGAGTCACGCTCTGCCTGTGATGGCCTTGGCAATGGTGGGGGGCTGTTTGGCCCGGCCCTATGCTGGTCCTGCTGCAGCTGTTTTCACAAGATCATATTATGTAGCATAGCACATACCATGACAATTTGGGTACATGTAGTTGGTGTGTGCTGCAAGGCTCCACCAGATGTGTCCAGACACCGGAACCGTGACTTGAGCAGCCCAAACACACGCTCTATTACATTACGTGTTTGTGCGTGTGCCTCATTATGGCATTCCTGTTCAGGTGTGTGTGCATTTCTGATGGGTGTCATCAGCCATGGCTCCAGTGCATAACCTGCATCCCCCACTAGGTGTCCGTGTGGAATGTCCCCATTGGCAAATGTCTGGTACAGCTGCGTCAAATGCCAGATGTGGGAATCGTGGTAACTCCCAGGGCAGCCAGCACACACATTCATTATTATGCCCTGGGCATCACACATGACCTGGCAGTTGATGGAGGGGAAGCCCTTGCGGTTAATGTAGGCCCTACCTGCTCACCGGCTGGTGCTTTGATGCGTATGCGTGCAGTCTATTGCACCCACTACCTCAGGGTATTCCACTATTTGCTGGAAGAGACGATATTGCTGGCCAATACCTCACGGGCATTGGGGAAATATACATGATCACCGACATGTGCTGACATGGCATCCAGGAACTGGTGCAGTACCCTGGAGGCTGATGCCTGTGATATCCCCATCATATCGCCAATTGGTCTCTGGAAGGTACCTGTTGCTAGTATTCTTAGGCCAACACATACCTTGGTTTCCACTGGGATGGGTTCCCCTCTGTTGGTTCTGTGTGTGAGGCGTGGCCTGCACACCTCAACAATTTGCTGCAAAAGCTCTCTGTCCACTCTATAGCGCTCTACTATCTCCAGCTCATGTAACCCGTGGTAGGTGACCCTGGGCCTGTACACTCTTCTCCGTCTCCTCACTGTGGGTTGTCTGGCACCATCTGCATTGTCACAACCCTCAGCAAGTCGCCTATGTCTCATTATGACAGCTATGGCAGCCCCTAACATTTCTGCTCTGAGTTCAGCTTTTTCAGTTTTCACTTCTATTAGCTTACTCCTGTCTTGCAGTGTCTCTTAAGGGAAACATCCTGCACTACTGTTTGCAGAGTTTTAAGTGCTGGGCTGGGCTACTATTCTGCCTGTGTAATTGCCTGCTTCTAATTGTTTTCACCTGCTAGCTTCAGCAGTTATCCCTGCTAGCTTCCTATTAATTCTGTTGCTTCCTTTTTCCTCTCTGTTTCCTCAGGGGTCAACAACGTGCATACTATCAGAAACACGCTCACAGTGGCTTACCCGCGCGCACACGTGCTTACACGGTTCAGAATCTACTTATTCGGGTTAAAACGCGCGTACACCCGCGCAAACACTGTTACATGTCTGCCAACAGCCTCCAACATACTCAGCCTGCCCTACACGCATGCACACCAGCACAAACAGTGTTAAACATCTCCCAACATGCTCCCACATGCTGAGTCTGCCTTACACACGCGCACACGTGTGCATGCACGCCCAGCAAGAAACTTTGGTGTAAGTAACAGTGTACACCTTCCATTTCTTGACTTTCCATGACTTATCTAGTGGCACACCTCTTTCCATGATCTGTGTCTGTTATCTGTCATGTTACACTGGCCTCCAATGAACTGCATTTCTTTCTACCATTCCCCCCTGTGATGTCACCTATCTCCTACTCTATTCCTCCCCCTTATGTATCTCTTACACTACTCAGACTGTGCTCATTTGCTATGTGACTGTGAGATTCAGTATCCTAACCCTCATTTACATGAGATTGCCTACTAATGCTTAGTTACATGTCTTAGACTCAGCTTCCCCTCTTAGCAACCACTACACGGTGGCCATGTTGTTTTTGGTCTGCTGGTCCCTGCATTGTCATTCCATGTATTGCATGAAACCCACATTTGTGGGTTTATTACCTTCATTTTCATGTTTTATACAGCGCAGCCCGTTTGTGTGGGGCTACGCTGGGTTTAAACATCGGCGATCGCCAAAAAAAAAAATTATATTGTTATTATTTTGGCATCGGGTTATATTGCCAATGGCCACATATTTGGCCATTGGCATGCTGCCTGAGTCATATGCACCCTTTTTTTGGAACTGACATGGCTCCGTTGTGGAATTTGCAGAAACGTACTCAGTTGTCAACTGAGTACATTTCTGCAGCTAAAACGTCTCTTACACGGACTGGTTTCTGCTTCGTGGATCACTAATATACCTCATTTGCATACCTTTCAGCTGCAAGTGAGGTATTTAGCATGTCCACGCCCAGTCCGTGTAAGAGACGTTTTAGCTGGTCTCTTACACGGAGTTTAGGGCTGTTCCTGGATCGCGAGGCTTGCATGGAGTGTTGCATGTCTCTTACACTCCGTGCAAGCCTTCGTGAATCCTGCCCTATAAATCACTTAAAATCTACCCAATCATTTTCAGTCAAACATTATATAGTTCATTTAACTCCTGCCTTCGCTTAAACCACATTCCTACCCTGTATGTATTGTTCCCACAATTTCCATTTTCCTATGTAGTTTATTTTCTTCTAACTGCATTTTGTACACATTTTAATCACATCTAATATTTACATTGGTTATAAAAAGAAACTATATCAATGGGCACACTATCATGGTATATAATAATAGATTGGTACCAGTGATCCCCTCCCCCCAAAAAAATAAAAGTAACAAACAACTACTCATCATGAAGATGATAGTCCATAAATAACTTAAAGTCCATAACTTTTTCTTTTTCTTTTTTTCTTGTACAATGAATTGTTCAGAAAACCAGAACATAATTCCTGCTTCTCAAAATTTCCTGACAATTTGAATGGTTTGCATTCACAAATTACAATACTTCCTTAAGCATAGTTAACACAAAAACACCCACCTACTGTTATTGCTTACACACTACAGGCTGATGACAATAAACTATAAATGAAACTGCATGAAAAGATTATCTGTCTTGCTTCTGTTTAAGAAGTTCCCTTAGTTATTCTTAGTCTCATGCATGCGTCACAACTTGCAACACTACCGTATTGTACACTGTACTGCATTATAGGTTTCTTCTCAGGGCCTTAGCTTTTTCCAGTCCCTGCCTAGGCCACTGCTTAATATCACAGGTCAGCTGATATTCCCAGCTCAAATTGCATTACATCATCATCATACCTCACATATTTACCTCATCCTCATCTTGAGTATTAAATTTCCATGTATCACATTGAAAGGGTCTTTCACATATTCATTGTTAAAATTTAACTGATATCAATAGCAAATAATACCGAATCATATTAATTCATCCTGTGAACTTCCTAGTTATAATTGTTAGTAAGTGCTCCAATTTTTGTCCATTTGTTCCACATTATGAGAGGTTCTTTTCCATGTTTTGGAGATGGAAGGTTGAGAGCCATGGTCATTGTAACAACTGGCACAATAATGCAATTTCAGGATCCATAATAAATAAATAAATAAATAACTACATACATACATACATACACACATACATACATACATACATACATACACACACACACACACACACACACACACACACACACACACACACACACACACACACACACACACACACACACACACACACACACACACACACACACACACAAAACATCCTGGCAGTGCTAACTTTACCCCCCCCCACCCCCTAAAGGGCCCATAATGCAGAGTCCCTGTAATCACAACTACACAGGTAAAAGCTGCACTCTCTAAAGCCAAAAACACAGCATCCATGGGACTGGACAACATCCCAGGCTGTGTTTTACATGAACTTCAGAACGAACTGGCTCCCCACTTAAGTACCATGTTCAATAATAGTCTTGCATTAGGCTTTGTGCCCACTGAATGGTGCACAACAACAGTTATCCCACTCCACAAAGGGGAACCCACCACTGATCCTGGGAACTAGCAACCTATTAGCCTGACGAGCCTGGTCTGCAAGGCCATGGAACTTATCATCATAGAACTCATAATCAAAGACATTGGTAACCTCCAAACTCTGGATCCCACCCAGTTCGGGTTTGTGAAAGGCAGATCATGCCTCCTGAACTTGATCAACTTCTTTGAGGCAGTCACCAAAGCCATAGATGAGGGTAAGGTGGTTCACACAGCCTATATTGACCTTGCCAAGGCTTTCAACACCATCCCCCATTCTGGAATTATAGCTAAACTCACTAAACTAGGTATAAATCCCTATGTCACAAGATGGGTTGCCAACTGGCTCACTGACAGAACCCACACTGTAAAAGTTGCAGACTCCAAATCTGACCTCAAATCAGTGACAAGTGGAGTACCACAGGGTTCCCTCCTGGGACCTCTCCTGTTTGGTATCTACTTCTCTGAAGTACAGGCTAACACAGAAGGCCTCTGGCTAATGAAGTTCGCAGATGACTGCAAATTAGGAGCCATAGTCAAGTCCCCAAATGATGTGGACATCCTACAGAAGGGCCTCACTGAGACAGATGCCTGGTGTCAGAGCCATGGCCTCAAGCTCAATGCCAAAAAGTGCAGTGTCATTCCCTTTGGTAAAAACTCTGTACCTATGAACTACAACATAGGCAGCAATCTACTTAACAACCTTGGGACCCAGGTGGACAGTAGTCTCTCCTTTGATAGTCACATCGCCACAGTGGTCAGGAAGTCCTTCTACGTGGCACACCTCATCATAAAAGGGTTCTCATCCAGGAAAAAAGAGGTCATTGTTCCCCTCTACTCAACACTCAGTAGACCCATTATAGAGTACAACACCTCTTTTGGAATGTACCTCACAAGACATCTGCAGCAGCTGGAAAGGCCACAGAAGTACCTCACAAAGAGGATTATGCGCCTCAAACAAATGCCCACACTGACCGCCTCAAAAAACTCCAGCTTTACTCCGTAGCATATCACCTACATCAAGGTGATCTCTGCCTAACATATAAAGATATGTCAAACCCAGAGCTGTTGGACATGCTACACCTAAAGAAATCCCAATCCCACCAAGCTACATGCTCTATGGACCTAAACCTTGTCACCACAATAAACAGGACATGCTGGAGGGATACATTCCTGTCCTAGAGATTTCCCATACTCTGGAACAGGCTACCCATCTATGTCAAGCAAAGTTCTTCATTAGCACTCTTCAAGATAAATCTTAATGAGTGGACGGGAAATAGGAAATACACCCTGGGGATCACTTCTGTGTCTCTGCTCAACAGTGGCACAGGAAAATAACTTGCTTGGGTGGCGTAAGCCAGGGAACCTTGTTGGCTGGGCTTACGTGGGCCCTTGGGCTGATAGCTTAGTACCTACCTATGAACCTAGGAACCTAAATATATATATATATATATATATATATATATATATATATATATATATATATATATATATATAGGTCTACTTTCTTTCATTGAAAGCTCATTTCACTGAATTTCAGTTCATCCTCAACAAATTGCTGAAAGCTAAAATTACTGAAAACTTATTTCACCGAATCTCATTTCACTGAAGTGAAGGACTGTAAGGCAAGTAAAATGTATATGCCCTTTTCCCCACTGTAGTGTGATCCTGGAGTTAGTATATATATATATATATATATATATATATATATATATATATATATATATATATATATATATATATATATATATATATATATATATATATATAGTTGAGGGGGTTGTAGTTCCTCACCTAGTTTGGTTTTATATTATATTTCACTGAAAGCTTCAAAGCAAAATGTTTTAAACCATAGACATGCACACTTACAACACCAATGACTAACTCTTTCCAGAAGACAATATAAACCCAAACTATGTGGGGGATACACTCCCCCACACCCCACAATGTGGGGGGCTGTGCCTCCCCAACTATATATACTAACTACAGGATTGCACTACAGTGGAGAAAAGGACATATACCTTTTATTTGTCTTACAGTTTCTACACAGTGCCAGTACTTCACTTCAGTGAAATGAGATTCGATGAAATGAGTTTTCAGTAATTTGAGCAATTGGCGATTTGGAGAGGATGAACTGAAATTCTGTGAAATGAGCTTTCAATGAAACAAAGTAGACCTATACATATATATATATATATATATATATATATATATATATATATATATATATTTATATATGTATATATATATATATATATATATGGATTCTTATCACTTCACTGAAAGACCATTTCACTGACAACCATTTCACTGAGACCAAATCACCTAAAGTTCATTTCACCTAAAACTCATTTCACCTAAAACTCATTTCACTGACAAATAGTACTCTAAGGCAAGTCAAAGGTATATCTCCTTTTCCCCACTGTAGTGCGATCCTGGTGTTAGTATATATAGTTAGGGGACTGGGGGGGCACAACCCCCTGGCATTGTGGGGTATGGAGGGTGTAGTCCTCCACCTAGTTGGGTGTTACCAAATAATGTAAAACAAAACCAGACAACAGAAAACCAAATTAAGTGGGGGGCTATGCCCTCCACATCCCCCAGTGTGGGGGACTGTGCCTCCCACAACCCCCCTAACTATATATACTAACACCAGAATCACACTACAGTGGAGAAAAAAACATATATTTTTGACTTGCCTTAGAGTACTACTTGTCAGTGAAATGAGTTTTAGGTGAAATGAGTTTTAGGTGATTTGGTCTCAGTGAAATGGGTGAAATGGTCTTACAGTGAAGTGATACGAATCCATATATCTATATATCTATATCTATATCTATATATCTATCTATATACATATATATATATATATATATATATATATATATATATATATATATATATATATATATGTACAGATAAATATACACATAAATGAATAAAGACAATTACTTGAAGTAATCTGAAGACAAATAGCCTTTACTTTTAAAGCATTCCATAAGCAGAAAGCCTTAGAAGTATTGGCTGCTGTCTATAAAACATGTAATGGGGACCATCTCAGAAATTCTTGACAGGTTTTAGGATGGAAAGTAACAAAGAAATTAGAACAGTTGGAGGAATAGGTAGGTAGGTAGGTAGGTAGGTCAGGAATATTATGCAGTTTTAATTTTAAATCCTCCCCATATTTTTGGATGGACAACATGACATTGTGGTCGTGCAATCATTTAGCTTGTTGTAACACATTCATCTACCTGTTTGGTCATATCTTGAGACAGAACATCTCATGTATTATTGTGTCCCTCTAACATAGGCCTTTGCTGCAGACTTGCACTACATGTGGATGTTCAATTATCATTTCAAATCTCTGCCTTTTGAGGTGTGTAATCATTATCTGCAACCATTTTTCACTACATTAGTCTGAAGATTGGATGATGAAAAAAAAAAATTATATTTTCAACAGTCACTGTTCAAAGTAGTTGGCCATAAACTCAAAACCTCAGCTGAGGCTATAAAGGAGTTTGTATTAGGGTTATACGCTTTCTCCCGAAAGCATTTGTCCAGTTGCACCTTGAAGGGAGAGAGATTATTTGACAGTCGTAGACAGCAGAATATTTCACATCCAGCCTGACTTACTGTGAAAACTGTTCTTTATCAAATTACTATGGAATTGGGACAGTTCTACATAAAAATTGCTATTTGTTGATTTACTTGGTGTGACTTGAATAACACTCCCGGTGTTGATGTCAGTACTTCATTCTTACAGCATTTTGAAGGTGTTATTTAATATTAACGTGGTTGGCATTTCAGTTGTTCATAGGTTCATAGGTTCATAGGTTCATACTAGGCTATCTGCCTGAGGGCATTTACAAGCCTAGCCCATAGTTTTGTGGCTTACGCCACCCCTTTAGTATGGGGAACTATACCCATTATTTTGCTGTGCCTCTGTCGAGCAGTGACACTGAGGTAATCCCTGGGGTATATCTGCGATCTCCCATCCATTGGTCAAGATTTCTCTTGAACAAGGCCAGCGAGGTGCTCTGCCTCACATATACCGGGATTTTATTCCACAGCATAGGGAGTCTTTGGGTGATGAATCTATCCCTCCAGCACGTCCTATTAATAGCCGTGTCGAGGTTTAAGTCTCTTGCCCTTGTGGCTCTGATGGATCTAGATTTTTTGAGGTGAAGCATATTCATCAAATCTGGGTTTGACATGGCCTTGTATGTTAGGCAAAGGTCACCTCTGAGCAAGCGGTAAGCGACTGAATAGAGCTGGAGTTCTTTCAGTCGGGCAGCATAGGACAGATGTTTGAGACCCTTTATCCTTTGTGGTTGTATAATTACTATTTCAGTTGGTTGAGAAAACATTTATCAGTTTCTTTGGCTATGCTTAATTTCATATTTCCATGCATATAAACTTTCCTGAATGCATGTGCAGATTTTTTTTTGCCAAGTTGTTAATTGCAGAGTGATAAGTTATATTGTGCTTTTTACAACTGTTATAAAAGTTGAAATGCTTCCCCATATAGTTGAATATTATGCAGACATAAGTAGCAGTTACAAAAATAATTCTCAGAAAATCAGATGTATCCATGGCTATTGCTGAAAGCAAAATATTTGTGGTTATTTCAAATGTATATTATTAATTACACATAACATACATTTTAGGAATAGAACAATACAACCCAAAGGCATTCAGTTTTACAGAACAGTTAAATCACTTCTAGTGAAACAAGGCACAGACTCAGAAATGCATTCTAACTAATTCAACAATCAGATCAATACCTGATACAACTTTTTTAACCATTTTCTACATTTACAGGCACAGACAACCAAGTATTACACCACAGAACTGCAGAATGTAAAGCGTATTTGCTAAAAAATTAACAACGCAAAAACATGAACAACTTTAATGCATGGAGATAGTATAAAAACTGTGTATTAAAATAAATGATGAGCGCTTTCAGCAAAATCACCTTCTTCAGATCATGCAAAGCTCATTCATAAATGTTCATTTAAAAAGACGAGACAAGCCAATCAGGTTCAATTTTCATTGATAAAAGCAGAAGGGGGTGTGACCAATCAGACATTACTTCTTGTTTCCATTGATAAAGTCATAAGAGGGATTAGCCAATCAAATATGCTTCTTGAGTTTCTGTTCTAATAGGGACAGTCTTTTTTTTTTATCAAATTTCTTTTTATTAAATATTTTTTTCCACAAAATATGCAAAAGAAGATAAACAAGACTCATACATGAGGTTCAGTTGATGTTACAGAATGCATACCATAAGCAAGTAATAATAGTTACTGCACACTTTACTAATTAACATTCAAATTAGGTAGAATTTTGTGTTACTACGAGGATATGCTTATATTATGAGTTAGTCCAAGAACTTTTATCATATAGCAGTTCTCTTGTACATTATTTTACAACTGCGCCTTTTGGGATGTACCTTACCAGACACCTGCAGCAACTGGAAAGACCCCAAAAGTACCTCACCAAGAGGATCAAAGGGCTCAAACAGATGCCATATGCTGCCCAGTTAAAGAAACTCCAGCTCTACTCAGTGGCATACCACCTGCTCAGAGGTGATCTGTGCCTGACGTATAAAGCCATGTCCAACCCGGAATTAATGGACATGCTGCACCTCAGAAAATCCAAATCCCATTGAGCTACGCTCGAGACTTGAACCTCAGCACTGAAATAAATAGGACATGGTGGAGGGACAGATTCATAACCCAGAGGCTCCCTTCACTCTGGAATAAAATCCTAGTCCAGGTTAGGCAGAGTCCCACATTGACTCTCTTCAAGAGGAATCTTGATGAGTGGATGGGAGATCGTAGGTTTACCCCGGCTATCACTTCTGTGTCACTGTTAGACAGAGGCACAGTATACTAACCTCAAAAAAAGGCATAGCAAAATTAATTTAAAATGGGTGGCGAAAGCCAAACACACTCTGGCTAGGCTTATAAATGCCCTAGGGCAGATAGCCTAGTATGAACCTATGAACCTATGAACCTATGAGCAATACTAGAGGTATAACATCAACCTAAAGAATGATAACAATTTACCTACTATACCTGATATACATATATACAAATATGTCACCTTAATTATTGCAGTTACTAATCTCAACTAAGTGATGTGTTTACTATCCTTATATAATTAGCATTTAACTTACTGTTTATGAATATCAATTAATGCTTTGCAGTACCTCTGATAGTAGGTTTGGCTCTGCTTACTTTTTGTATATGCTTCTTGGCCAATATATGTTTTTTCGCCATGCTTTTATATTCTGACCAGATTAGTCTTGATCTGTCTATCCAGTTTTTTGCTATGTAGGCTTTTAATAGGGTGCATAGTATTATTATAATGTGTTTAGAGAAATTATTATTATTGCATTTGAATATATGCAGTATAGCTGTCTCCCATGACAACGTGAATTTTGAATAGCCTGATTTCTGTAAAAGGAATCTTAGTGAGCACCATAGTTCATAAACTGTTTTGCAGCTCCAAAAGATGTGGAGGATTTCTGCCTCTTTATTAGGACAAAAGGAGCAATAGGGTGACTTAGATTGGTTGAATTTGTTAAGGTGAACAGGTGTATGGTAAGCATTGTTGAAGATCATGATCTGTGTATATATATATATATATATATATATATATATATATATATATAACTAAAATTAACCGCACTCAAAAAAATTGAACGAAGAGAAGAAATTTTAACTAAAAAAAGAACTTTGTGACAATAAAAGCATTCAATAAAATAGTAAATAACACCAACAACTCTTGTAGAACTTTAGCGCTTTCGTCTTATTTATTATCAAGACTTCTTCAGAAAGACATGTTCCATGAAACATGTCTTTCTGAAGAAGTCTTGATAATAAATAAGACGAAAGCGTTAAAGTTCTACAAGAGTTGTTGGTGTTATTTACTATTTTATTGAATGCTTTTATTGTCACGAAGTTCTTTTCTTAATATATATATATATATATATATATATATATATATATATATTTATTTATATACACATTTATATTAGCTTTTTATATGGTGTCAGTTTCATAGTATTTCTAATAGCTAATGCCTTTTGTTTGTCTGTTATGGTGTTATCTTTTCTTTCCCAAAACTTTGAAAAAAGAATTGTATTTTGATATTTAATATTTGCTATTAATTTATATGTATTTGACATCATTTTCTTTTTACTTAAAAGCAATTTTAGAGCTTGTTGTGCTAAACTGACATCTTGCTCAACTACATTGATATCTTTTGCTATAGTACTTACTAGGTATAAGATTTGCTTAATTATCAGTTTATATTTATTGCAGGGACGGTCTTAAAGGAAAAACACCATCCAATCCTGTTTTTTTATCTGGTTTCTAGTTTGGGAATCCAGTGACTCAGCTAGCATTAACTAAATTCTTTCTCCTGAAATTAGCAGTTATGGTTTCTATCACCATAAAATGAAACTGTTGTCCTATGGAATTTATGAGGTGTTGAAAAAGAGCATTCTCTCTATTTTTAAGTCTGATATTGCTAAGATGTCTCAAAATGCGAACTTTATAAATAAAGTGGAAGATGCAAGGCATGCAATTATGTAGATATGAATAACAACTTCAAACATCCTATTACTAAGAAGTATTACCAGCTTTATACATATGCTGATTACAATATGAAAAATGTAGTTTATATTGCTACTTGCAAACTATGCACCAGTTTCTATGTAGGAAAAACTAATTTTCTAATTTAAGTTTGAATTTTGAGACATCTAAGTGATATCAGACTTAAAAATAGAGACAATGCTCTTTATCAACACCTCACAAATTCCATAGGACATCAATTTCATTCTATGGTAATAGAAACCATAACTGTTAATTCCAGGAGAAGGCATTTAGTTAATGCTACTGAGCTAGCTGAGAGTCTCTGGACTGCCAAACTACAAGCAGATAAAAAACAGGACTAAATGGTGTTTTTCCTTTAAGACCATCCCCATTAGAATGGAAACTCAAGAAGCATGTTTGATTGGCTAATCCCTTTTATGACTATCAATGGAAGCAAGTAGTGATATCTGATTGGTTAAGCCCCATTCTGCTTTTATCAATGAAAGTCGAACCTGATTGGCTTGCCTCTTCTTTTTAAATGAACACTTATAAATGAGCTTTATTGATTTAAAGAAGGCAATTTTGCCCAAAGTGCTCTTCATTTATTTTAATACAGAGTTTTTATACTATCTGCGTGTATTAAAGTTGTTTGTGTTTTACATTGTTCATTTTTTAGCATATACTTTACATTCTGTAGTTTTGTGGTGCTATACTTGGTTGTCTGTGCCTGTATTTGTCTTCTACCAAGTTTGCTCTAACTCTTCCCATGTGATTTAATCTTGGATTGTTTTCTACATTTACTTATCTAAATAAGGCTACCAAATATCACTGCATTCTGGTATTTTCCTTTTAAACATTACAATATAGGCGATATGCACGTTAGATATTTTTCATGAACTACCACTAAAAGCATACAACTATATTCTTTGTTAAGTAAAATAATGGCAAAGAGCAAAGCCAATAAAAACAGAATAACCAGTTTTCCTAATCACAGCAACTTCAGGATAAAAAAAAAAAGTTAATACATTTCCCGACAATAATTTTGTAAAATTAATACATTCCCTCAAACATACTTTTGAAAGAATAACAGAAGTATATAATGCAGGACAAAAACTGATGTGAAAAAAGGATTTTCTAAACACAACAGAAATGCATTTATACTTTATCGAAAAGGAGAAGAGGAAGAAAGTTATTCGAATTATACTTTAACTACAAGGTACAAAGGAAGAATATTTAAGTCCATCCAGACTTTCTAGAAGGTCCAGGATGGTATATCCAAAATTACCTTTTCTTATTCTCTTCATTTGTAAATGATCCCAAAATTGTGACTGTAATGTAAGAGGGACTCAATTCCTTAAAATCAAACTCCCTTGATGGACAGGCAGTTTTTAAACCTGTTGCCAACAATGTTACTAAGGCCAAGCAAACTTGGTTTCTTTGTATGAATATTTCTTCTATGTTATTTTTACTCTGTCCCTGCTGACCATCAAACCTTCCCTTTACCACACAGTGCCTATTCATTCATTCATCCCCCTGTTTGAGGAATTACACACACAAGTGAGGTGAGAAATGTCCAGTATGAGCCATCATTCAGACAACTATGAGGGTGCTTTATGCTGTCACTAACATTTGTGCAATCAGATCATTCTGAATTATCTAACCCTACCTTTAGGTGGGGTTTGGTGAGCCTAATGACTCCCCTCCCCACTGCGTGTTGCACTCTTGCTTTACCTCCATGAGATAGTGGTAGAATGTATAGCCAGTTTCATCCTTCCAACCCAAACAAGCAACCAAACACTATCAAGCAGTCAAGCTGCTTGTCAAACCCAGGTCACTTAGGCTGTTTTCAGGGCTTTATTTCTTTATGCAACCAATGCTGGATGGTTTATTTGGTTAATAGGTTCACAAGTTATTGCTAGGCTGTTGATTAGATGGTTGACTTGAAACCTATCTATCACAAATTCCACAACTTAACCCCTTTCCTTGAGGTATAGAAGGGTCAGAAGTGGGATGAATTTGTCATTATTCATCCACTTATCTAGGCTGTGTTTGAAGAGGTTAAGGATCTACTTTGCTTTATATAAAGGAGGACTCTATTCCAGAGGAAAGGAAAGGAATTCTTTGAAACAGGTATCTATCATGCAAGCAGCTACTGTTTATTTTACAGTGGAGGTTTAGATCTTTTCAGTAGGAGTTCATGGGGTTGTAGACTTTGCAAATGTATATGTGTTCACACAGGACTAGATAATTTGTAGCCTTATATGCAAAATAAAGGTCAGCCCTTATGAGTCTGTATGAGGCAGAGGAGAGAGATCATGCTTTAAGGTGAGCATGGAAATCTTGACCTTGTTTCTCTTTGTGAGGATGCACTGGCATTTTTCAAGTTGGATTATATATATGAACAAATACATGCCAAAGGAAACGATATGTTTTAGTATGGTCCTAACATGGGAAGAATAGAGAGGGATAAATTCCTTGGACCTGGAATATATCCCTTTGATGATTAGCTGTGATGTGTAGAAGGGCTTTCTAATAACGGCAGATATATGGTAGTAAAAGGAGAGTTTATTGTCTAAAAAGTGCCCAGGTGCATAATGACTGTCCCAGTTTTCAGGAGGTGTCATTTATGTGGTATGTGCATGGGTGCTTGTGTTTATTAAAGAACACAATACTACACTTTTTAGCATTTAACTTTAGGTCATAGTTTTGGCACCATAGGCTTGTATATGTTAGGATCTCTTGGATGATCTTAGACTCCTCTGAGAGGTAATGATAGCTCCATGTTTGCAATCATCTGTAGACTTAGTCAAGTACAGGCACTTATCATTAGCTTTAATCTAAGAGATGTAAATACCAAATAGAAGCTCCCCTAGCTTCAATTCATGGAGGACCCACTGGTAACAAGCCTTTTAGAGGACAGCATGCCCCTTACCCTGTGGATTAACTAAGTTCTGTCAGTGTGCCAGTTAACTGTGCAATGGGTTGCAAAAGGGTTTACATTTAGTTTGATTAACTTGTCAATAATGCCCTAATGTGGAATGTTATTGAAAAATTTTGTCAGAACATGGTAAGCCATGTGTGCCAATATACCTATAGCCAATGCCTCAGTGACGTTTTCAAAGAAGGTTGCTAAATTTAGTAGACAAGATCTTTATCTTTATTCGTTTTATTATTTTTTGTTATTTATTATTATTATTATTATTTATCCTTTTTTTTTTTTACAAACTGAAAGTGGTTTGAGTGCATGGATGGTAAACTACCAATATATTGTTTGTTATTTACATATTATAGTGTTAGGTTCAATGAAGAGGGACTCTAGCTTGTTTAAGTATGTCTCATGGGTTGTGGGTGTCATAAAGGGGGTTATATAGCTTGCTGAGAAATGGCACGAGATCTTATATAAACTGGGATGTAGAGGATCTCAAGGTCATTATCTTACTGTATACGTGTTGAAGTGATGGGATTTCATAACAATATGGACACAGCACCACCTACACAACAGCAGTCATTCTGAGTTTGGGTGGAAAAATTGGTAAGAATTGAATCCAGGTAAGGAGGGTGCATTATCAGTGCATTGTTTTGTTTGTTTGTTTGTTTATTTACTTTGTTAACTGGGTTAGAACACTGATCAAAACTGACCAATTTCAATTTCAGCATGCAAAAAATATTACAGAGTATTACAAATAAACATTTACTTAAACAATCTGAATTCACAATCATACAGGGAACATAAATGCAAACATTGGAAATGCAAAAAGTTTGCATGGATCAAGATTTCATAAGACCGGGAAAGCTGTTAATGAGTATAATTTCTTATTTTTAATTTGTTTTATATATCTGCATTTGTTTACTGTGGTAGTCCAATGAGATAGTACTCATTTTCGGTCCAGGTCCAGGGAGAAAAGTTGTAAGGCATAAAGAAAACATCAAAGTGCTATATAACTGAAGTAGAGAAATGCAACAATGAATTTTTAAACAATTTTAGTAAAATATTTGAAGAAATATTTGTCGATGAGTAATATAACCACCAATAGTAATTCTAAATGGCACATTATATGGCAAAATTCTATACAAACAATTATTATAAGAGAGGCTGGTCTTCAGAATGAGAAAGTGTTTACAAGTCTCACAAGAAGATTTTGTTTATGGTAGGAGTAAATGGCTGCCACAAAGCATGAGGCAGTTAATGCATATCACTGCCAACCCCTTATCCCATCACACAGTTTGGACACACAACTCTACAAAATGAAAACGTAGTTAGAGACCTAGGTAATTGAGTCAGTAGCTCCCTCCTTTTTAACCATCATGTAACAATTGCTGCCAAGAAATCATTTTATTTATCATAGTTAATTGCCAAAGGAATATAATCAAGGTCTAAAGAGGTAATCACTCCTTTATACTAAAAATGAATCAGGCCAATTATCAAGTACAGTGTGCCCTTTCGGATGCATCTCAGTAAACATATGAAAACAACACTGTCAGTTCATAAAGGCCCAAAACCTGATATAAAATAAAAACTATTAAATTGTTCAATCAATTCTTGGGAAACAACTTTATAATTTTGATTTATTATTGATTTTACTAAACATATCAGACAATTAGAAAGATTCCAAAGGTTCCTAACTAGAAACAGCACAGGTCTAAACTTCCTGAACTACCAAAAGAGGCCAGAACCTTTATCCCTTTATTCAGTATCTTATAGATTTTTGTGAGGAGAATTCTTTACAACAAAAGGAAGAAACTGTTGCAGAAAAGGATGCAAAAAACTCCCTTACCAGCCTCCGTAAGAAGCTGAGATCCCTCATAAAAATCCTCCAAAGCTAGTTACGAAAATAAAATTGCCAAAGATTCCAAAGACAAATACAAGGCATTCTATAAGTATGTCAAGAATCTAAATGGCAATGCTCAGATCTGCTCTGAGATACAACAGAATGGCATTAAATATACTGATCCCAAGGATATTGCCAATATCCTGGCAGATCGATTCAGTGCCAACTTCACCCTCTTCTCACCCTCTAAATGGCTCATCTCAATACTGGAAGATTGCCAAATTCTGGTAATAATGTCCACACAGGTAAAAAATGCACTCTCCAAAGCTAAGACTACAGCATCCATGGGACCAGATGACATCCCGGGCTGTGTACTACATGAACTACAAAATGAACTGGCACCTCACCTAAGTGTCATGTTTAATCATAGCCTTACCTCAGGCTTCGTGCCCACTGAGTGGTGCACAGCTACAGTTATCCCACTCCACAAGGGGGGATCCACCTTGAATCCTGGGAACTACTGCCCCATCAGTCTGAAGTGCCTGATCTGCAAGGCCATGGAATGTATTATTATGGAACTTATAAACAAAGACGTTGGCAACCTTCAACCACTGGACCCCACCCAGCTTGGGTTCGTGAAGGGGCGATCTTGTCTCCTGAACCTGATTGACTTCTTCGAATCAGTCTCCAGAGCCATGGATGAGGGTAAGGTGGTCCACACAGCCTATCTGGACCTCGCCAAGGCCTTTGACACCATCCCCCACTCTGGAATCATAGATAAACTTACTTAGCTGGGCATTAATGCCTACGTCACTCAATGGGTTGCCAACTGGCTTACTGACAGAACCCACACTGTAAAAGTAGCTGACTCCAAATCCAGCTCTGGACAAGTGACAAGTGGATGACCTCAGGGTTCAGTCCCGCAACCACTCTTGTTTGGCATCCACTTATCTGATGTACAGGCCAATACTAAGGGAATCTGGCTAACAAAGTTCTCAGATGACTGCAAACTGGGAGCCATTATTGAATCTCCAAATGATGTGGATACTCTACAAAAGGGCCTTACAGAAACAGATGCTTGGTGCCAGAGCCATGGGCTCAAGCTCAATGCCAAGAAATGTATAGTTAACCCCTTTGGGAAAAAACATGTACCCATGAATTACCACATAGGTGGCAGTACACTAAACACCAAAAGTGTGATAAGAGACTTAGGGACACAGGTGGACAGTGGTCTCACCTTCAATAACCACAACGCCACAACAGTCAGGAAATCCTTCTATGTGGCACACCTCATCACTAAGGGCTTTTCATCCAGAAAAAAAGGAGGTCATTGTCCCACTGTACTCATCCCTCATTAGACCCATTATAGAATACAATGCCCCATTTGGTATGTACCTCTCAAGAAACCTGCAACAACCGGAAAGGCCACAGAAATACCCCACTAAAAGAATCACAGGCCTAAAGCAGATGCCCTATGCTGACTGCCTTAAAAAACTCCAGATACTCTGTTGCATATCGTCTACTCAGAAGCAATCTCTGCTTAACATACAAGGCCATGTCAAACCCAAAGCTGTTGGACATGCTACACTTAAAGAAATCCCAATCCCTCAGAGCCACATGCTCCAGGGATCTAAACCTTGTCATCACAATAAACAAAACATGCTGGAGGGATAGGTTCCTGACCCAGAGACTCCCCAGACTCTGGAATAGACTGCATATACATGTCAAGCAGAGCGCCTCTTTGGCCCACTTCAAAAGGAACCCTGACAATTGGATGGGAGAAAGGAAATTCACCCCGGGGATCATGTCAATCGCCCTGCTAGACAGGGGTCCAGGAAGTAAATAGTGTGGGAAGAAATAGCCAGGGAATTGTTATGGCTAGGCTTGTATAGGCCCTAGGGTCGATAGCCTAGTACCAACCTATGAATCTATGTTCTGTGGGCTATATATCACATTTTGCAGTAGTCACGAACATGGACCATGCTTGTTTAAACCAATGAGCATCCTATTAAAATCATGTTTCTCTTGTGACAATATTTGTCCTCAGTTTTTGTCTACATTCATCTGTATTTCAGTTTTGTCCTAAATGACTCTGACCTAATCTGGCAACACTAATCCAACATCTTAGTTAAACAGTGGTTCATCATACTGACTGGATTATTTTCCTGAGCTACAAACTTCAGATTTATGTCATGAATTTTCACACTGGCTTCTATCTTTTATATCAAGAATGATTCCATTAAGCATCATCAGATGTTGTGAAGCCAAAATTAACAAAGGGATACTTTCTAGCTCCCCATGTGTTCTATCTAAGTCGAACCAGATACACATAAGAACTAAATGAGTCCAAATGATTATGTCCATGTTTACCTGCTCTTTGTATACACAAATTCTTTATATATTGCTTCCTGGTTCATGGCATTGAGCCCTCTGAGTGAAGCTATATGTTATACTTACTATGGCTTTGACTCTTTGGTGATGGTCACTTCAAAGACAATATTTAACCATTTAGATAATAATAGCAGGACTATTAAACTGAGCCTATGACACTGCTACCATTCAGTATCTGAGCTGCTGTGCCACCCAGTTTGATGAATTATATTTATTGATATATTTTGTTAGTGAGAGCTAGCACCTACAAGTGCCTGTTTTCTGGGGCAGCCTGACACTAGTGTTCTGGCTATATGACTTTAATGTTGCACAGAATATGGGAAATTATTTCTGTCTCACAGTCTGTTTTAAGCTACAGTGCTGGTTCAGCTTAGTAAGGAAATTAATATATTTTACTTAGTTTTCCCCCCTAAACTTTATTTTAATGGTAATTCTTGACTGGTTAAAACTACAGTGAGCATCACTTATGAAGTACTTTTTAGAATCATATCAGTCTGTTCAGTAGAACAGTGTTTTGACCAGATAGTCCTGTAGGGATTGGTGCTGCCTTGCCAAAGAAAATTTCAGCAGCTGACAATGTAGCAACAGATTCGATGGTGTAGTGGTATGTTGCTGTGATTGCAGAGTGTAGCATCCTGGGTTCAAGACTTGGCAGAACTGACTATGTTTACGCCCTGCTAGATGGGGGTCCAGGGAAGAAACAGCCAGGGAATTGTTATGGCTAGGCTTGTATAGGCCCTAGGGCCAATAGCCTAGTATGAACCTATGAAATTACTGAAAGTAACTTTCCATGAACCTTAAACTGTACTTTTACAGGTGGAAGCATTCCTGTAACCCAAAGTACTCACAGTTCTCAAACTTATATGTTTATTTTGTACACACATATACATATATACACATATATATATATATATATATATATATATATATATATATATATATATGGATCTAGGACAGTTGATCAAAAGACCAACTGTCCGAATCCAACTCTACCGAACACCGTTTACTGAAACTGCTTTCACCGAAAAAGCAGTTTCGGTAAACGGAAGTTAAAACAAACACACACACATACACAAAAACAAAAAAACAAAAACACAAACCATGTTTATGCGGGGGGGGGCTTCACCCCCCTGTACCCCCCACGTGAGGAGCTCTGCCCCCACACCCCCCTACTTTTATATTCTCACTCGGAGATCACACTACAGTGGGGGAAAAGGGAATATTCCCTTATCCCCACTGTAGTCCGATCTCGCCAATGCCACTTCCCCCGATTCCCTGTACTTTTACGAAAGTTTCGCAAAAGCACTTTTTTCATTTTATATATAAATATATATAAATATATATATATATATATAAAAATATATTATAGACTGCGTTGGTGGTGCTGCAGTAGCGTTGTTGCCTCACAGTTAGAAGTTGCCCGTTCGATTCTCAATTAGAGCATCTTCTGTGTGGTGACATGCATGAATGGGCATTCCTTCGTTGGAGGTTGGGGAAAAGCCGAAAGACACAAACAATATATATATATATATATATATATATATATATATATATATATATATATATATATATACACACACTAAGCAAACTCCATTACTGCTGAAAGAAACTTTTAGCAAAATTTCTTTCTGGCATCTCAGTTACTGAAAGTGGTTTTCTATATCTGCCTGACTGCCTCCTGTAGTCTCCTATAGCATAGAGCAACTATTAACTGGTTGCTAAGGATTTTATTAAGGGCTATCTACTGGCATTTTCCTATATTCTGCCACTTTAGGTACAAATGGTAGTGCCAACCAATCTATAATCACATTCAGATCTATGTAACTCACTCATGTTGGCTGAGACTAGATAAAAACTAATTGCACTTTCATTTCATGCATGAGTTAATATATGCTAAAGTGCAACACCATGTAATAATTGGATGGATTTATTATTTATTTATTTATTTGGTATAACTATATAATACTAAATATAATTTATTTATTTGATGACTATTAAGCAGGTGATGCAGCTAATTGATAAACTGAAGAACATGTGCAATATTTTTTGCATATTTTTTTGGATTGATTTCCCTAGCTAGCGCCACAAAGTTTAAACATGTTTATTATTTTCTTTGTAATTCATCTGCTCACAGAGCTTTTCAATCCTTATTTTCTTTTAAGTATGTTACAGGTTCACTTATCTTAATTGTTTTATTTATTGCTATGTCTTATTTGTGGTACTTCAATAAGCAGTGCAGTTTGATTTCTATATTCTGTGATCCCCTCTGAAAATGGGAAACTACCCAACAGAGCTAACCTAGTAAACAAGTTGTAAATAAATAAATAATCTTGGCACCTGTCAGAAGCACACCACTGTTTGGCATTTGTTTTTAAATAGGCACACAATTCCAGTGATATTGGCATCCCTTAGAAAGGCACTACTGTTTGTATAACTTTTATTAGCCAATGACATCACACAATTTTCCTGTCCCAGCTGAAATGCAGTTTCGTTACTATAGCAAACTGCTGTTATTCTTCTGTTTCTAACATCTATTTTCCAAAGGAAGTTGACTTCGACTTTCTCCTCTGAGTGCACAAAACATTCATATGCATATCAACATCCTTATCTCTGATGGATCTCAAAGGCATTGTTTGGCTAGAAAAGGATAGGAAAGATTTTTTTGTACAGCAGCAGTTACTGTCAAGTTCAAGCCAGAGAGGCAGTTTTTGTCTTCAGTGCTGGAAGGTAGACACAGATGAGGAGTGTGTTTGTGTTTTGGCCAAGTGCACATGTGCTAACCTTTATCATACCACATGACAACAAGAGTTCATCAATTATTTCTCACAGAACTGCTTTTTGCAAAAAAGAACACATCTGTTGTGTCTTTTGGAAAACAACCAGCAGTAGTATGGATCTTTTCTTTTTTTACTGATTGACTTATTTTGTGTCTGTTCTTCGGCTTTGTTAATATGAATATGTTTTGGACTGAGTAGTTATTAATTTGAAGGTTGAATTTCTCTTTCTCTTGCAATATATACATATGTGAATATATATATATATATATATATATATATATATATATATATATATATATATATATATGTATATATTTGTGTGTGTGTGTGCATGTGCCTGTATGCATATGAATAAACAGATCAATGAAAACAGAGAAAGTTACATTTTCAAGTATTTATTTTTTGCCAAGTAAGTGGACTTGTCCCCAAACATACCTCTCAAAGTGTTACAGCAAGAAATCTGGACAAAGCCACAAAAAATGGGGGGGGGGGGGCAAAGGCCCAAAAATAGGGACACTTTTTAAATATTGCTCTTACAAACTTAGAAAGTTGACAGAATAACAGATTGTACATTAGCATGAATTTTCTGAAGGACACGAAGTCTGAAAATCAAATGTCTGCCTTTATTTTCTGACTTTAGCCCTCAGTGATTTTCCAGTGATTTGCCAGAAAACTATAGTTTTATGAGAAATGGACCAAAAAAATATGAGTCAAAAATCTGGACATTCTGTGAAAATCTGAACAGTTGTAAGCTATGTATCCAGACCCTTTTCTACCCATGATCAAGGCTCACTAAAAACCACATACAGAATTAAATGCAGGAACACCTTCCTCACTTTCCGTAAGACATAAGTAATTGAACAATAAGGAGGAACTGAGGGAGTGTGTCAATGAATGCCCTGAGCCAGACGTTAGATAAGCTCAGGGAGCTCCCTTTATCTGTAGATGCTTTAAGAAACAAAGTCCCTGATTGTATGTTATCTGAAAGTATGTTCATCTAGGAATCAAACATAGGCCTTCTATATTACTGGACTGTTTGCTCTTCTACTAAGCAAAGGGATGGGGTAAGGATAGCACAGCATGGCAGTCTTTATTTAAATGCGGACGGCCTTGATCAAGGAACGTGAAGCCAGACCCTGCAGTCATTGAGATGATGGTTATACTGGCATGGACACAAATAATGAGACTGAATTCCTTTCACTGCTGCCTGAATGATGGTCTATCCAGTCATTTCTATGGTGAACTCAAGAACTGTAGGAGGGTGCTGTTGGTTGGCACTCATGAGGGGAAAAGACTGAGAAAAAATGGTTAATGTTTGCCATTTTTATTAATTGTCATGTTGTGATAATTAAAATGCCCTCTTTATATCATGCCATCTTGTATGTGTAAGCATGGTCTAATATATGTAATAAATTGTTTTCTTTTGGGGCTGCATGTCTTCACATATTAATAACATTTGTCTTCTCCTTCATACTCTTTAAATTCATTGTTACAGTCCCCCTTGCATTGTTAACCCACTCCCTACTATCCTTTTTTAGGATGTAGTCACCCCTGAACACCGATCTTCCACAGTGACTACAAATATTTACATTCAACCAAAAAACATTTAAGAGTTATTTGCATACTTGATTCATCCACCTTATATCTTATAGGCACATTATCTTGTGCCTGAATTCTGAGACTGCTTAAAATCTTTAACCATCTGCATTTATTCAAGAGACTATTAGCATTAATGCCGAGATATGTTCACATCATAATATGATTCCTTTTTTATCCGCTTGTGTTTCGGTTATTCACCCTTTGGCATGTATTTCCTTCTTGACTCCTTTTTGTGTCTGCATCTCCATAACTCCTGACTTGGCAGCTACTAGGCATGCAGACCATGAGATGACTGAGGAGCCCAGCCCAACTGCCCCAAAGCACTGTTATCTCCATACTTCCTGACTTGGCAGGTTCCTCTTTATGAGTAGTGCCTAGGAATGTGGTTTAAGAGACCAACAGAAGCCTATTCCAATTGCCCCAAAGCACTGTGGTTTGCCTTGAACCTTCCCTTCAGTACTGGAGAATTTGCCAGTGCCCACTTTACCTTACCCCCTTGCTGACTCTTTCAGTGGTCTAAATCCATTCCTGAATTCTGGTCATTGGTGTCTGAGAGAGATGTCTCACCTTTGTGCTATTACATGGTGCACTCAGGATGGGACTTTTGTATTAAAATGAACTTAATACTATCTCTGATAATTTTGTTTCAAACAGCATGCAAATTCCAAATAACAAAGCCCCTTCCTTCACACAAATAAAATCAGATTTCATCATAAGCTTCATGTATGGAGCATAGCAGATCCAAAAGAGTAAGTTCAAAATCATGATATTTGTTATACAACTCAGCATTAGATCTGCAGGTCCATATTTTATAAAACTAGTTTTGAAAATGTTGTTATCCCATGCACTCTGTACCTCCACTCCTTATGTAGCCCACATGCAATACTCTATTCTTTCACACTGTTCACATCTCTAATTTCCCATGGCTCCTATAGGCCACAGATTATTTTATATTCTAAAAATATATGGTGCCATATTTCAGGCTTGCACTCGTGCTCTTCCATCAAAAAGCTTCTTCCTGTGTTAATTTTATTCCTCAGTTGCTGTGAGTATTAGCTTCTGGTGGCACAGTCCCCATATAAAATCCTGTTCCTTAGACATCTTACATCATAACTTGAGTTTAGTAGATAGTCATAGCCGGCTTTAGGCACCAGCAAACCCTGCGGTCACTGGGGGCCCCCTGTCCCCTGGGGTCCCCCAACCACAGCATGTTATCTTATTCTGATATTTTGTTACATGTCTGTAAAACCAACAAAAGCAAGTATAGCATTATTGTATACTAAATAAACCACATGGATAACCTCTTTCAAAATTCAAAGATATTTCTGGTTGTAATTGCAGTGTTTTGTCAAGTAAGTGGCATCAGAATTCTATTAAATATTTTACCGCTGACGTAATGCCAGTGGCTTAGTTAAATCCTGCTGTTGGACATTTTCTCCACTTGCTATACTCGTGGCTGCAGGGGGCCCCCATTAATCATCCTTGACTGTGTAGGGGCCCCACAAAAGCTGCTGCAGGTTGGGGAAAAATGAGGAAGAAAAAATTTATTAATTTAATAATTATGCTCTTTAATCTGAACAGGGCTATGATATGACCCTGTTAGGATGCAGTTGATAATGAACATGAACAAGGTATGCACTAGAGAGATCAGCAGCCCAGAGTGACTTATCTTGGTGCAATTTTTGGATTTTAAGAAGAGCTGATACTTCTGATAATCAGGGATGGTTTTCTGTTTCAGGGAGTTTTATAAATACAATCATAACACCAGATAGTATAACTCTCAATTCCTTTGCTTAAGAATTTAGTGCAATCCCAAAAATAATAGAATAAAGGCTCAGAATCAGGACTACATTTTAAATATTACTCTAATGCACTTAAAAAGTTAGTAGAACAACGCCTTTTGCAACAACACGTATTTTTGTACCATAAGTATAAAACTCAGATGCCTGGATTGATTGACTGTTTGTAATCCTGAATGATTTATCAGCAAATTCAACTTTTTGCGAAAGAGAAAGCAAATGTATGAACAAAATCAGGGAAGGCCTGTGAAATCAGGGACAGTGACAGGTACGCATTACTGCCCAAAGAGGTAAATAAGTGACTTACCCCTGCTGCTATTTGATGACTGCTAAACAGCAGTCACTGATCTGGTGTGGCAGTACCAGTGTTGCACAATATATTGCTATTTGATGAAATAACGACAAAACTAGGACTGTTATGGCTTATGCTTGTGTGTGTGTGTGTGTGTGTGTGTGTGTGTGTGTGTGTGTGTGTGTGTGTGTGTGTGTGTGTTTGTGTATGTGTAAAGATATCACTGATTTTTGTATGTGCATGCACCCAAGTAATGCCAGGACACAGACATTATTCTTCTGGGTATCAGTAAAAAAAATTACTTAATAAGTAATTATATTTCAAAAGTAAGACATAAGATATATCGCAGAATATTCAGACAGATCTTCTTGAGTCTGGTGGCCCCCACTCAACAGACTGTATAAGTGGATACTGGGGGCTCTTTTAATCATCCTTGACTCTGTGGGGACCCCCACAAAAGTTACTGCTGATTGAAAAAAATGAGGACAAAAAATGTATCTATTTTCTGGCTGAGCTGTTTAACCTGAACAATGCTGAGTTATGAGCCTTTTAGGATAAAGCTAATAATAGCCTCTGGTTTCAACCACACCCATTTTAAAACCAGGCCTGCTCAAATGTGTGTGTACAGAAAGCTTTTGAGGATCTGGGGATTGTGTGGTTATTACAACTTTAATTTTCATCACAGTCAAACCTTAGAGGTGTGCACATGAAGTCATTATAGCTTGTGATTGAGCTGAGGACAGTGTGGTCATTGTTTATTTACTTTTCTCACAGACCTCAGAGGTGTAAAAAGAAGGTTAGTATAGCTTGTGTAGGGGTGGTGTACTGTCTAAGAACAACGAATTAGAATATATTACTGAAATAATTCTCACAATCACACATCAGGCACATATACATGGGGCTGACTTTGAGGGTTAGGGGTGAGGAAGCATGCTATGTATACATATATCAGCAGTTACTTGAAATATACGACTAAGGCAATTTAAACTTCTGCTTTCATCCTAGTCTAACACCAGAAGGATGTATGGGCAGTGACTGTCATTTGTGGGAGCTTAGAGAAGGAGGCAGTATTCCCAGATAAGACCTATGTATTTCCACAGCTGGCTTGTTAGTTTATTGTGAGCTACTATTTTGTCAGCTTTGAACATTAAGCCTTGGGCACAACTTATGTCTTCCTTGAAAGAAAAAAAATAAGACTGAAATTATTTTCTTGTTCATGATTTTTGTTTAGGCCACCATTGAAGTAAAATGCTGTGAAAATGTTCTGAAATGCATCCCAGGGCACATATATAACCCCTATGTCTTTGGGGGCACCAGCTTAATTGAGTTATTTCCTAAATGGTTATTACTGTGCTATCTTGGTCAGGAAAGGAGTGCTGAAAAAATGCAAAGAAAACTAAAGCTGAACAGCAACAGTGAATTTCTTTCCTTAATAATAATTTGTGTTCAAGCCATTATTGGATGAAAAGGTTGTGTAAAAAAAAAAAAAAACCCTTCAAAATGCACTTCAGAGCATATCGAAAGTTATGGCTTCTTGAATAAGCTGAGCGTAAAGCAAAATGTGAGAAAAGGAAGACAAAAGTAACGTGCATGGTATGGGTAGCCCAAAAGGGGGCAATGGATTAGAGGAGAGGACTGGAGGCTGTGTGGGGGGCAGGGGGGGTTGTTGAAACATTAGGCCTAGTCATCACTTCATTTAAATCCAGTCCTGCACATATAGTTGTTGTAATGTATCATTGTTGCAACTAAATGCCAGTAACTGCAAGTGTCCCTTTGTTGGACAGGTCAACAAAGTGTGATATGTAGGACTGTTGTAATGTAACAACTTGTAGCTAAGGTCTGTCTGTGCGTATTACTCCTAAAAGTTTGCAGCACAAACTAAAAGGTTTCTTAGGAGGTGTGGCATTGACAGGATGATACTTATACTGGAAGTGCCTAGGGGGCCCCCAACTTGACATTTGCTGGGGGCCCCCAACATGCTAACACCAGCCCTGTAGATAGTGCAGCAATTCTAGACATTAACACACTATCATTTCTGAATTACTTGTTCATACAAGTCTGCTCTAGATTTTAGTCATCTATCTAGCTCCAGCCCCAAACCTGAGATTTTTTTCACACATTTCTCCACTCTTCCTGATAGCTGATATCCAGTCTTCCACATATCCTGCCATTTCTGATATTTATCATACAAGATTTTTCCTACCTGTTCATCTTTACCAGCCCTACTTAGCCTTCTATCATTTTTCTTCTCTTCTCTTCTCTTTTGGATTGACATTTCTGCCGTACCCCCAGATCACCAGTTGCTTCTGTTAGGCTGTACCCAATGTAATCTTACTTGTAGATGTCCCTCCCTCTTCATAGGGGTTGACCTTATGATGTCATGGGGGAAACAAGACACTGTACTGTGAGCTTTCATTTGCATGGTAGCTAGTTCACAGTTATTAGCTCTAGCACCTATCCCAGCATACAGATACAAAGCCATTAGGCTGGGTGGGCAATGATGAGTAGCCTGAGCACATGCCTGCCCCAGGCCCATAGACCATGCCTTTTAACTCTCAGCATACCGATATAATGCCATTAGGCTGGGTGGACAATGACGAGTAGCCCGAGCACATGCCTGCCCCAGGCCCATAGACCATGCCTTTTAACTCTCTCACATATACAATCTGGAAATCATGCTGACTTGAGCTGCAGCCCATGACAGAGCTCGATAACATTAACACAAAACTTCCTTTCTCCGCCCATGATAGATGCATCCGTTTCCCTTAGTTTACAATATTTTGATAAAGTCACTGCTTCCCCAAATCTTTATTTTACTTCACAGAAAACAAGTGGATGAATGCTGAGCACAAAATAAATGGATGCATTATTCAGCAACCCTTTTTCTTCTAGTCTGTACAAGAATCTTGAAAACGTCTCAAGCAAAATATGAATTGCAGATGGCAAATTTCTCTGAGAACAAAGTAAACATCTACCATATAAGATCCAAAGACTAATAAATTAAAATTATTTGACCATATTTTTGAGTATGACAAACAAAATTTTAACCATACCATTTCATAGCATCATATTGCTATAAAGCTTTCACCCAGCACCTAGATCCATGGTTCATATGCCCAACTTTAACACACCTAAAATAAAAGTACCTTTTCGTAAATGTTATATAATCATTGTTTCCTCTTGGCTCATATCATTTATTTATTTACATTTGTTGCCCGGGAGTGTCCGACCGGACATAGGTCCATTTTCAGTGGAGGCCCGGGGAGAAAAGCTCCACAGTTAAAATATACAGACAGTAGTTACATTGGATTACATAGCAATTAACAATTTAACATAGCAATTACTTACAACATATTTACAGATGAAGAACATAGTACATCAGTAGACAACTAGAATCTTTATCTGTGAAGTACATAACAGACATTAACAATTGTTACAATAAGAAGTTCCTGCTGTATAATAAGTACTAGGCTTATGAGCATCTGAGCTTGCTATAATCAAGGTAGTTAGTGGGGTGGAAAGAAAGGTAGTGGGTGGATGGGGTGGGTGATATTAGAGTGGGAGTTGCAAGGGCATAGCCAGCATGTTTTCAGGTGTGCTTTTAGTAAAGTTTTGAAGTGGGTGCATGATGGTACGGAGGTAATTGTGGGTGTGAGGGAGTTCTATAATTTGGCTATGGCACAAGAGTATAATCATACACTCTTACTTGCATTGATTGACAGATTTTCCTGGATAGCTTTTTTAATAATTTTAAAATGTTTTCTCAGCTCCTTTTAATTTATTCTAAAACTATTAAAATTATATTCCAGATTCAATAAAGCCTATACAGTCCATTTACACCATGTGCGCACACTGTTTTGGATTCAATAAGCAACTCTACAGTCAACCAATCCAAGATGGAAGAGCTATTCAACGAGCTATAAAGCAACCATGTAGACTCAGTGTTGGTTTTCCCTGCAAATTACAAAACCTATTGGAGTATGGCCACAGAAAGGAGTTTACACAGAAATGAGGGGCTGCTGTTGCTTTAATTAATGTGTGTGTGCAACAGGCTGAAGTCTGTACTGCTGCTTCTAACAGACCAAGGCCAGGAAAGAGAAGAATTTTCAGACACCAGTTAACTTATCACAGTCTACATGATGTGGAAATTGTAGAATGCTACAGGGTGGATAGAGACATGCTACAAGAACTCTGCAACATCTGTCATCCTCAACTTAGAGCCAGGGCAAACTGAGGGGAATCCATCCCAGTGGAGACAAAGTTATTTGTAGCACTTAGAATTTTGGCTACAGGTACCTTACAGAGACCGACAGGGGACATGCTTGGGGTGTCAAGGAATCAGCATCCAGGATCCTACGTCAATATATATTTTTCCCATACTCCTGAGGATAGGGCCAAAAATATGCAGGAGGTCTACCCTGTAGCACACTACCCTGAAGTACTGGATGCCATAGATTGCATACATGTAGAAATTAAGGCAGGGAGCATGGCCACATTGGCTAACAGCAAATGATGTGGTTGACCTATGCTCAGGAGGAAGCCGTCCTCTTCCCAGCAGACTTTCCATCAGAGATACCACCCATTCCAATGTGTCATTCATCAGATCCATTGAATCAGCAACATGGTGGAGGCAGTCACACATGTCAGCCTATGCCACATCTACAAGTCTAAGCATTTCTCTAAAGGACCTATGAGCCTGTGCCACCATGATGGCCCTAAACATGTGTTGAGTGGCACAGGAAGAGACACCTGGATCAGGTGGAGGATGGACAGCACGACTCCTCTGAGCACCTCTAACAACCCTCCCTGTGTGGGCACCTCACCCACAATTTGGCTATGGCTAGAGTCAACAGGCACTGAAGCCACAGTATCCACACTTCCCTGATCGCTTACCTTACCCTCCACCTGTTCAATAACTGAGGGCTCACTGGAATGAGTAGGCATAGGCCTACTTGCTGTGTCTGATTGAATTACAGGGGATGGCTGTATGTCAACCTCAGTGTCAGATTCAACCTCTGCACCCACCAACTGTGCCTGTGTTTGGCCGCCGTCATCATCAGAGTCTGCTGATAATCTGACATCAGGCGGTAGAAGTCTCACACTTCCACTGTCAGGATCACCTGTAATAATAAGCAACAAACACAGGAAAAAATGAATATCTATACTACTATAGTCCAATATACACTAACAAAATAACAGTGGTGCCACTATTACAGACAGTACAGCAATACACACAACAATCCTGACATCAGCATCATACGCTGAAATATTTCTTTGAACTGCTCATCAGTTCTGATATAAAAATGTTTGGCTTACCATGTGCAGATGATAGTATGCTCCCTATGCCAGATAGTCCTGGAAGAAGTTAAGCAAAAGGTTAGGACAACATCATCACAATTAACAGTAACACAGGGGGTAAAACTTATTGCCCTTTATATGTGCATTAGCTATACTTTCAACAAGAACTTGGATGACAATCCCATTCTGAGCCCTATGTGTATTCAACCAGAATGTATTGTTAACTGTACCAGTCCTCAATCCTCACCAACCAATTTCTTATTAAAAAGAACTAATGTAGTGATGTAAATATTTTACTATATAACAGTATTTAACAACTGATATACAAAAGCCTACTAGGAAGCTTATCCTGGGGCATACTTACTGTCTCTGAAACAGTAGCACCAGTTGTCAAGGACATGCTATTCTTCACTTTTCTGGGACCTGTCTGAATCCCTGACAGTGGACAGGAACTCTTCATTTCCTGTTAGTGGTGGCTCTGTAGCAGCCCCCCCCCCGGTACCCGTCCAATCACAGGCCACTGCAGCTGCTCTCCTCTGTGCAGATGAGATCATGTTAGTGGCCCTATGGCACACCTGATCATATTTTCTGCTGTGGTCACCTACTGCATTCACATCTGCAACTATCTGCTGCCAAATTTGCATTCTCCCTGACATATCTCCATGTTCCCTCTCAAGCAGAAAGGCACCATGTCACCTAAATGCTTCCACAATGACCTGATTCTCAGGGTCATTGAAGGGTGGTTTTCGGGGATTGAGATGCCCGGGTGCCATAGTCCTACATGTCCTAAAACACAACAGAAGGATAATGCACATAAGTATCACATAACTAAAATAACTGCTCCTAGATAAAGTAGAAAAGGTAGCATTTCAGTTTTAACCACTGGAGAAACATAAAACTGTCTAGATATTTGAAATATGAACAACAGACTGGATGCAAATCAAGGGAGAGTAATAGTAGCAACATATCCTTGTTTGTGCCATGACAGTAATGCAGCTTTGCTCCCCACCCTCAAAAGAACAGGCAAATGACACAATTTGCTAATAAACCCATCAGTGAAATGCTAAAAATGTTATCAAATGAAATGTCCCTGCATATTTGGAAGCAATATTCGTAAATGGTTGTGTGATCACTCAGTGCACTACATCCAAAATTAATACATGTACAAGTAAGTTTTATATGGTTTCATTGTGCTATAGATGATATTGCAGTTGGTTGTACGCAGAATGATTTCACTTCCCTGCGCCAAAGGGATAAAGCACCCTTACTGTGTTCTGAAAGTTCATTGCAGTGACAGTTAAAATCCTATGTAGAAATATTTCATGTGTAGTAACATTTTGTAGTGATTTATAGGTTCATAGGTGTTTACTAGGCTAACAACCATAAGGGCCTTTTTAAGCTGAGCCATTTATTCTAATTCCCTGACAAGTTCTGATACCATTGATAAGTGCAAGCATAGGCCTGGGAGATGAACCATTTACATTTTACCTGTGTCCATTAGAGACATGGGTGTCCAAACAGGGATGAATTTCCAGTTTCCCATCCAATTGTCCAAGTTGCACTTGAATTGGGTTAGGGAGGAACTCTGCTTCACATGGATGGGGGAGCCTGTTCCATAGATGGAGTAGTCTCCGGGATACATACATATCTCTCCAGCAGGTCCTATTTATATCACAGGCAAGGATTAAGTCTTTAGAATGGGTAATTCTGGTTCTGTTTGTTTTGTGGATATGCAGGAGGTCCATCAGAGTGGGGTCTGATAATGCCCTGTATGCTATGATTAGATCTTGCCTCAAAAGTTTGTAGGAGACAGAATACTGGGATAGGGCCTTGAGGCAGTCTGCATAGGACGTATTACTTATGCCTTGTATTCTTTTGGTGAGGAACCTCTGTGAACATTCCAGTTGTTGGATATGCCTGGTTATGTACATACTAAAGGAGGCATTGTACTCAATGACAGGTCTGATGAATGCCGAATACAGTGGAACAATGACTTCCTTGGACTTAGATTCCATACCTTTGTTTGTAAGTTGCTCAACATAGAATGATTTCCTCACCACTGTAGACACGTGTTGATCAAAGGCTAGATTATTATCTATGTGTGTCCCTAAGTCCCTAACTACTGAGTCAACTCTAAGGGGTGTTTTGTCAATATGATAGTTACCAGGGATGGATGACTTCCCAAAGGATACTATTATACATTTCTTGGCATTTAGTTTTAGTCCATGGCTCTGACACCAGTTGTTTGTCTGTGTTACTCCCTCCTGGAGAACATTTGTGTCAGTGTGAGATTCAAATGACAGCTCCTAATTTGCAATCATCTGCAAATGTAGTCAGCCAGAGACCACTGACATTGGCCATGACTTCTGAGAAGTAAATGCTAAAAAGAAGCAGTCCAAGGACTGATCCCTGAGAGACTCCACTTGTGACTGGCCTCTTTGTAGAGGTAGACTACCCAGTTCTAACTTCCTAGGTCCTGTCCATTTGGCTATCCACCAGATGTCTGAGTTTGTTCAGAGCACTTGAGGGGAAACTGATAAATAGACACTGAAAATTTAAGGATGAAATATTTAGGCAGATATTCTGAAGTAAGAAACAAATCAGGCAGTACTTACTGAAAACAAAGAATTAGCTTGTCAAGAATGATGAAAAGAGGGGAGACACCAGAATGGCTACTGCCTGGCTACTGCTAATGCTGGTCTCACCACAGCTTCACTCTGTTGGGATACAATGCTCCTTTGCTTCTTCTCTCACCAGAAGCAAAATGTTAGCACCATTCCCAAGATGAGAAGCAGGCCACAGCCTATTTGGTGATCCACACTCTTGTCCCAGATGATGCAAGGGTCTGTAGGCTTGTAGCCTTTTCCTGGTAGATGCCCTGAACAGCAACCAGACCAATCAGGGATGTTAAGGACAGACACTCACTGTCCAACCAGAAACAGTCAGGAATAAATGCACTCTGCTCCTTCTCTCACTAGAACCAGAATATAAGCACAGATTCCAAGCTGTCACCTATAAACCAGTTATTAGGCTTTCTGGTGATCAGCAGGTCTCCAGGAAATAATATCCCTGTACTCCTTTTCTCACCAGGAGAAAACAGAAGCACTAATCTCAAGGTGACTACTGAGAGGCAGAATGTGGGATCTCCAATAACTAGTGGTCTTGCAATAGGTGTTTAAAGGTAAGAAGAAAAAATGGTTTATCCTAAATACTCCAGTGTGCACTAAGCAGTTACATATGAAAGTGGGTAACTTAAGTTTTAGCTGTCTGTGTAGAGAGCCATTAGTTTTAAAAGAGAAAAATAGATTGAAAGGGGATGGGCACGTTTGTATTATGGTACTAAGGAATACAGTAGGGTGGCCAATAAATTTAAATAGTTGAAGGGGAGTGATATCACAAAATGATAATTTTGTACTTACTCGCACTGGCTAATGAAAGGAGAGAGGGAACGAGATAGATGGTCAAATTAACATAAGGGGCAGGCAACTAGAAAGACAGTGGTGTTTAACAACACAACAGTAACAGCATGAAAATGGAAAAAAATCTGTCTGACTCACAAGAGAGGCCAAGGTAGTTGCTGTAAAACTGGAACAGTACTTGGAAATTACTAAAGAAAAAAAAGCCAACGTCAAGAAACTTCTTTATTGCAGACAGCAAAGCTTTCAGGTCTACACCCTTGCATTAGCAGTGAGAAAGGGTGTAGACCCGAAAACTTTGCTGTCTGCAATAAAGAAGTTTCTTGACGTTGACTTTTTTCTTTAGTGACTCACAAGAGACACAGCTGTGGTCTCTTTTCAAGTTCTAATATGCAATTAAAAGCTGAATACAAGTAAAACTCAGTGTAAAGAAAACAAATCACAGTATACAAAACAGAAAAAGCAATAAAGTAATACAAAGTACAATAAATCAAAAGCAAACTAACCTTTCCTCACAGCAAGCTGTGGCAGAGTCTAGGTGAGCTTTTTCCAGTAAAAATTTGAAATGTTTTATTTTACCCACGACCGGCCTTAGGCATAGGTGAACTAGGCAACCGCCAAGGGCGCCATACAGTAAAGGACGCAGTTTGTGTTCATTTATTTATTTATTTGAATTAATTTACTTTTCTTATTATGCGAACGCATAATAAGAAATGTACATTAATTAAAATGAATAAATAAACCATAGGGTGCCAGAATCGTAGGTCGAGGGGGAGGTGCTAGTGCCCTCCCACTTTTATACCTGCAGTGTGACGAGGAGGCTTCCACTACCTTTAAGGAGAAATGTATGCATGTCATACACACGTTCGCCAATCACCAACACTGATGTAAAGATGTTTTATGGTGGCGCATGAAAATGAAACAAGCACTTTGCGGGGGATTCATTCCGTGTGTATGCGTGTAGCTGTTTCATTTAAAAAGAAGGTAAGTAAGTGTATTCGTGTGTGTGTGTGTGTGTTTGTGTAGTTTAAACTTGGTTTCTGTATGCAAGAGAAAGTATGTGTGTGTGTGTGTGTGTGTGTGTGTGTGTGTAGAAATTCAGTAGTTTTCTCGTTGTCTTGTCCAGCACATACACATTTAGTCAATCAAACATCATGTGTACACAACTTGTTCTAAAGTTCCATTTACAAAAAATAGAGATGTGTACAGTACATTCATACAGCCTCGTGCACAAGTGTTTAAACAGAAAAACACATATAAACAAGTGCGCACGCGTGTGCAAACACACACACACACACACACACACACACACACACACACACACACACACACACACACACACACACACACACACACACACACACCTATCTGAGATAAAGAGCAGTGATAAAAAGTGCAGGATATTTCCCTATGACACACCATATCAGCATCTTCAGGCTCTGAACTAATTTATACTACAGCAGTAGTCAGCATAATAAAATTCATATAATTTAAAACTAGGGTTACCACCTTTCCCTCTTTAAACAGAACAGTCCCTAAATGGGCAGCTTTGTCCTGGAGAAAACATGAAAAAAATGGCAAGCATCTTGAGATTTAGGACAAAATATTTCTTACGTTTCCTTTAACAATTTCATACAATTATTTTGGTTAGACTGCTGACACTGCAGGGCAGGTTTTGGTGGGTGCTGCACTCCTAACTGTGCTACCCTTCAGATTAGACCTTAAACTAAGAACCTATCAGCCTGAGTTGATGGTAGCTCATGTGGATATAAAAGATATTACAGAACCTATCAAAAAGAGTAGGATCAAAAAATCAACTTTCTAAGTTACAAAAGTGCAATATTTAAAATCTATCCCTACTTTTTCTACCATTGCATCTACATCATGTTAGGCTTTGTCCAGATTTCTTGCACTAAGAGGTTGACAGGTATGCATACCTCTCAACTGTCCAGAACTATGCCTCATATTTTTTACCTTTTCCTCATAAAATGTGTTTTTTTCTGGCAAATCAGTGAGGATTTAAATAACTAAATGTTATACATTTGATTTTCAGCCTTTATTTCCTGCAGGAAAACGCATGCTAAGACAGATGCTGTTATTATAGCAACTTTTTAAGTCTGTAAGAGCAATATTTATAATCTGCCCCTGTTTGGGGGCCTTTGTGCCCCCCCATTATTTTAGGCTTTGTTCAGATTTCTTGTGCCAAGAGGTTGAGAGGTATGGAGGCATGGTATGCAATGTCCTAGTTGCCAATTTGTTTCATTTTAAGAGGGGATAGGGGTTCTGCATTCCTTAGTGTGCTGTCCTTTGTTTAAGATGCCTAGTAACTATGAACTTGTCTGTTTCTCAGTCATTCTCTATTACCAGTGTACCATTTTTGCTTTAATGCAACGTATGCAATTAATTCTTCAAGGGCAGCAAGCACTGAATTTGTAGATGGAACAGTGAAATGTAAAGTTCTTTGCCAGTAACAGCCTCTTCATTAGTTACAAATCTCTTTAATATAGAATTATTCAGATGAATTTTACTTCTGCAGAGATTGTGCTTACTGACTGATACTGTTTAAGGGAGTTTGAGGGGCCATTTATGGTTAAAATGTTCTGAAATGGGCAGGTTTGTCATTATTGGGTCATACATTTTGCTTCATTACTTACTGGAAAAATGTTCAAAACTGTGTTGTAAAATCTGAAAGCAGTGTTAGTAGCATAATTGCCTTGGTGCAGAAGGCTGTGGATTCTACAACCACACCATGTAGATGGAGTGCTGATATGCAGTGCCCATATGATTGTTGATTATCTGGCGCATTATAAGGGGGATAGGGGTTCTACACTCCTGAGTATGACCTTTTGTATGAGATGCCTAGTGACTGTGAACTTGTTAGTCATTTCCTACTGCAATATTACCAACTTACTAATTTGTAATGTAATATAGGCAATTAATTTTTCAAGTACAGCAGGCACTGAATTTGTAGATAACATTGATGTGTAAAGTTGTTTGCCAGTAGCAACCTCTTCATTAGTTATAGATTTCTTTAATGTCGAATTCAGATGATTTTTCTTCTGCAGAAATTGTGCGTGTGGAATAATATTTGTGGATTGTAATGATAGAAGTCTTGAGTGACCTTTTATTGTTGACATTTTCTGGAATGGGTAGTTATTGGTTCACACATTTTGTTTCATTGCTTATTAAAAGAATGTTTAAAACTACAAATTTAAAACATATTCTAACAAGTGGCACTGTATTATACAAGGAATATAATTCAATACAATCAGGAAAGTGAATTAAAGAATAAATACATGTATGCATGGCCCTAAAAAATGTGTTCAAGGAGTCTGTTTTGAAAGCAGCCCAAAGGTAAACTTAATTCATCACCAACTAGATGCATTTCTATGAATGTGGGTTTTCATGCCGTTTCAATGAATGTGAGTTTTGCCATTTCAATGAATGTAAGTTTCAAGGGCAAAGAAGTTTACTGTTCGTGCTAAGTCTGTTTTCATTGTGGGACTATAATGTTTGATTAGCAAATGGCTATCTGTGTTTGTGCTATTTATTTCAATATCTGTAATAATTGTAGAGGCAATCGCCTCACAGTTAGATGTTGCCCGTTCTATTCTCAGTTCTGTGTAGCTACATGCATGAATGGGCGTTCCTTCATTGAAGGTTGTGTGTTAGGCCCGGCAAGCCAGTACGTAAAAATCTACTGCCAATCATTAGCGGACCGGAGGTCCGCTGTGGCAACCCCTAACCGGGAAAAGCCGAAAGACACAAAATTGTAGAGGCAAATAGAACAGTATGCATGGTAACTGGGGAGATAACCAAATAATGGAACACTGGAATGGCTGAGGAGGGGGCTGCTGCTGGGGGTTGGTCTGGGGTGGTGGTCTATTACCCTTCCTAGGACTCTACTTGACCATGATCTGGCTCTGGTATTTCAAGTAGAAAATACATATGCAAAGGTAGCTGCAGTTTAACCACATTACAAGGTATCTTTTTCTTCCTAAGCATTTAAATAATTTAAGGAAATGACTGGAGTGACTTTCTTGGGGAATGACCCAGTGGGTGTGGCTCAAATAGGGGTGTTTCATGTATGGTGTGAGTGGGGCTTAAGGGGTGCCAGAGCACTACTTCACCTAGGGTGCCATTTTACCCCTTAATAGAAGGTTTGCTCCTAGTTCCACCCCCTCAGTTCACAGATGGTTAACATTAACTGACCTGTTCTAACATATGTGTGACTCCTTAACCGACCTGTTCTAATTTTTGTCTGACTCAGAAGAGACACAAGTTATTTTATAGATTGCTTTTCCTCATTTCAACTACTTTTCCCCTTTTTTTGGGGGGGGGGCAATGTTTGCGCAGTGTGTGGCTTAGTACAAACAAGGGGAATGGAGAAAAAATTAATGTCAAGTTTGGCTTTGCATATCTTGTTTGCATGAAGCTTAGCAGTGTGCATACCCAGAAAAATGTCCCACCCAGTAAGTAAACAGAACACCTGCAGAACACCTGCAGGTAAGGTGTCTGTAAAAGTGCAAAGGTCAAAAACAATACAGTGTTGCAATTTTTGCTTTCCATTGCTCATCTTTGCATAGTGGCATTGTGCAGCAGTTAGCAAGGTTCTCCAACACCTGCAGACAAGACTTAGACAACTAATAACTGAAAATGGATATATTCAATTTATTCTGTTGAGTACTGAGTAAACATGCTAAGCTGTGTTGCACGGCAGTTAACACAGAGAACTTAAGAATGAGTAGGAATTTATGGAAGCATCATGTAACTAGCCCTGTGGCAGCCACTGTAAGTGTAGGGCTGGAGTGCAGATTGTCCTGGGTTGTAGTACAGGCTGTGCAACCTATAGGTTCATAGATTCATAGGTAAGTACTAGGCTATCTGCCGGAGGGCATCTGTAAGCCTAGCCAGAATGTGCTGGCTTTCGCTGCCCCCTTAGATTAGTTCCCTGTGCCTCTGTCCAGCAGAGCCATTAGTTCCCTGTGCCTCTGTCCAGCAGAGCCACTGCAGTGATCCTCGGGGTACATTTTCTGTTTCCCATCCACTCGTCAAGGTTTCTCTTGAAGAGTGTTAGTGAGGAGCTCTGCCTAATGTAGACTGGAATCCTGTTCCAAAGCATGGGGACTCACTGGGACAGGAATCTATTCCTCCAGCAAGTCCTATTTATTGCTGTAGTGAGGTTTAGATCCCTAGAGCGTGTGGCTCTCGGGAATTTGTTTTTTTTTTAGGTCGAGCATGTCCATCAATTCTGGGTTGGACATGAGCTTGTATGTCAGGTAGAGATCACCTCTGAGTAAGCGGTATGCAACCGAGTACAGCTGTAGTTTCTTCAGTCGGGCTGCATAGGGCATCTATTTGAGGCCAGTAATCCTCTTGGTGAGGTACTTCTGTGGTCTTTCCAGCTGTTGCAAGTGTCTTGTAAGTTACATCCCAAATGGGGCATTGTACTCTATGATGGGTCTGATGAGTGATGAGTAGAGGGGCACAATAACCTCTTTTGTGCTAGATGCGAACCCTTTTGTGTGTTAGGTGGGCCACATAAAAGGATTTTCTAACCACCTTGGCAATATGATTATCAAAGGAGAGATTACTATCTATTTGGGTCCCCAGATCCCTTATTACGTTTTCTGTATTTAGGGGACTGCCACATATGTGGTAGTTCATGGGTACTTTGTTTTTTCCAAAGGGAATGACTATGCACTTTTTGCCATTTAACTTGAGGCCATGATTTTGACACCAGGTATCCGTCTCAGTGAGACCCTTCTGGTGGATGTCTGTATCAGCCTGAGAGTCAGTTATGGCCCCCAGTTTGCAGTCATCTGTGAACTTGGTCAGCCATATTCCTCCTGTGCTTGCCTGTACCTCTGAAAAGTATATACCAAATAGGAGGGGTCCCAGGACTGAGCCCTGGGGGACGCCACTTGTAACCAGTTTAGAGTCGGGCCTAGAGCTTGCAACTCTCACTGTGTGGGTTCTATCCATGAGCCAATTGGCAACCGATCTCATGACGTAGGGGGTTTATGTTCAGGCTGGTGGGCTTGTCTATAATACCAGAATGGGAAATGGTGCTGAAAGCCTTTGCGAGGTATAGGTAGGATGTGTGGACCTCCTTTCCCCTTGTCTAAAGCCTTGGTAACTGTCTCAAAGAAGTCCACCAGGTTTAGGAGGCATGATCTGCCCTTAACAAAGCCATACTGGGTGGGGTCCAATGTTTGGAAGTTCCCAATGTCACTGTTAATGAGTTCCATGATGATGTGCTCCATAGCCTTGCAGACCAGGCTAGTCAGGCTTATAGAGCGATAGTTCCCGGGGACCATTGTGGCTCCACCTTTTCTGGAGCTGGATAAATGTTGCTTTGTGCCACTCTATGGGTATGTAGCCTGTAGAGAGGATGAGTCTGAACAGTGTGTTTTTAGGTGAGGGGTTAGTTTATTTTGGAGTTCATGTAAGACACAGCCTGGGACACTGTCCAGTCCCATTGAAGCTGTGTTTTTGGCTTTGGATAGGGCTGTTTTAACCTGTGTGTCAGTGATTGCTGGGACTCTACATTCTTCTGGTATGGTTATGGGCCCTTTAGGGGGTGAGAGGGGGGTGAAGTTTGCACTAAACCTGTCTGCCAGAATGTTGGCAATATCAGTCAGTTCAGTGTATTTTGTGCCATTCTGCACTAACTCAGAGAAGATCTGAGAGTTTCCACTTAGGTTCTTGACATAGCTAAAGAACCCTTTGTGGTTATCTTTGGGGTCCTTGGCATTTTTTTTCGAAGCTAGCCTTGGATGATTTTATGAGGGATCATAGTTTCTTGCTGATACTAATCAGGGATGTCTTTCCTTCTTGGGATTTTACTCTTTTCTGTACTAGTTTCGTCCTATTGTATAGTTTGTTTATGGCAAGGGTCCGCCAGTCTGGTTTCCTTTTCTTGGAGGACTGAGTCTTGGTTTTGCTTGGGATAGCATGATCCATGCATTCTTGCAGGTGCACATAGAGTACCTTTGTAAGGGATTCAGCAACTTGGACAGCATTGTCCTTTAGCATGGGGGCTGTGAACCTTTCCACCTCAGTCTTACATAACATGAAGTTTGCTTTTGAAAAGTTTTTCACGGTGGTTTCCTTGATTGGGGGTGGGGGTGGAATGTGGATATCCAGAGTGATTAGTCTATGGTCTGATCTAACCAGCGAGGGGTTGACCTCCAGTGTAGAACACCAGTCACCCATGTTAGTGATGACTAGGTCCAATATGTTGTCACCTCTGGTGGGGGTGTTGACCAGTTGATCCAGGGCATTCAAGTTTTTAAATTCTAGGAAGTGATGGGCAAGGGAGTTAGTACTTGAGTAGTTCTCCCAGTTAATGTTTGGGTAATTGAAATCACCCAATTTTAGGGTGTTTGGTAGGATCTTCATATTTTCCAGTGTCTCCAGAAATGCAAAATGGGGGTCCTGGGTCATGGTGGGTGATGTGTAGCAAGCTACAAATGAAATTGCAGTTTTGCCCATTGTTAGTTGCACATGGATGATCTCTGAGGCATTGTGCTGTTCCACTAACCTGGAGGTTTGGCTATCCTTGATGAATATGGATACACCCCTACCTTTTGTGTTTAGATCTGGGTTCTGTGGCCAAAAAGTATGGTATGAGTTATAGCCTGGTAGTGCTGGGGTGCACTCTGGAGCCTTAAACCAGGTGTCTGTTACTGCACAGATATCAATGTTCTCCATACTGAGTAGTGCCTCGAGTGCATGCATTTTGAGGTTTAGACTTCTGGCGTTGAGTAGCATTACCCTTAGTATTTGGTTACTTGTGCTATTTACGGTGGTGGGTTTGTCTTTTGAGCCTTGCCTAAAAAAGGCACTATGGGGGCGTCTAAAGCCTTGGTCAGTATTCGAAAACCTAAGGGAGACAGGTGCAAGCCATCTCTCGCGAAGCAATGTGGCTTGTTGAGCATGTCATCCCAGGTGGACAGATACTGGATCCCCTTTGAATGACACCAGAAACTTAGCCAATTGTTGAAATTGATCATTTTTTCTTTATACTGTGGCATCATTCTTTGTGAGAGCATGATGCTACTCAGGGTCAGGGTCATACTGGCTTGGGCTACATGATAAGAGATCTCTTCTATGTCTCTTTTCATGTTGTTCAGGGAGGTACATCTCAGGTCATTCATACCAACATGGACAATGACAGAGTCATATTTGTACTTGTTCTGGAGTGACCTGAGTGCTTGTGTTATGTGGTGAATCCTGGTGCCCAACAGGCAGCTAACTGTAACCTTCTCCTTGTCCAGCTTAGTTAGTGGGACATCAGTGTGCTTGACTGTAGAGTCGCCTATTACTAGTGTGTTGGGTATGTTATTTTGCCTTAAGGGCTGTGATTGTGTGGCACACTGATTATGTGAAGTATGTGTTTCATGGTTTGTGATGGGGTGTGGAGGTTGCTTGGGTGTCTGCTTTGGAGGTCTTTGTTGCTTTTGCAGATTTTTATTTAGAGCCTCTGAGTATGTTTTTGTGTATTTATGTGTGTTATTTGCCTGTGTTGGTTTAGTAGGTCTATGTGAGACTGGTGGTGTGTTGCAAGTATTTTCCTTCTCCTCTTGACTCTTGACTGTCAGTTTCAGTCTTGGGTTGAGAGAGCTTTGCCTCCAGTTTGGCTGTATAATTGCATCTCTCGCATATATTAGTGTTTGGTGGTAGGAGGAGAGGGTTGTCTGTGTACATGAGGCAGTTATAACATTGCCTCAAAATGCCCAGATTCACCAGTTGGACTGGAGAGTACACCTGAAACTGCCCTTTGGACATGCCTGAATAGGTAAAGTAAGCTGTTTTACTGATTGGCTGGTAGGGACAAACAGAGAGCCTTGTTCTTCTGGACAGTATAGGGGGGGTCTAGTGCTAGTGTTAATTAGTGCTTGCTATGAGTTTTGAGCAAGTGCTGGTCTGTGAAATGAATGGTTTGAGTGCTTAAGTTGGAAGTTTGTCTAGTTCCAAGGGAAAAATTGAAGAGTAGACTTTGTGGAGCCAGGGGTAGTTTAACCCTAGCTAACCGGCACTGCCCGGTGCGCAAAACTGCGCAAATGTGGTTTTCTGCGAAAACCGCTGAAATTCGGTTTTTATAGCAGGGAAATGAAAGAGATAGAAATTAGCCCAAAATGGCCAGTAAACTACTAACTTCTGGGCTGAAACCACTCCTCCAGGGACAGATAGGCTGCTCAAAGCTCCCCTCTCTCACAGGTGAACAGAGAAACTTCCTTCTATTCAAGTAAGGTATGGGCAACACAGAAACTTGTAACACAGCCCTGAATTCAGCAATAACCTGAAAACTGGACTATACTAGTTCAGAAAGGCAGGAAACAAGCATATTTTGTTTTCAAAAAAAAAAAAAATAAAGCAGATACAATAAAAAAAACACTTTAAATGCAAAGAAATGGCAATCGCACTTTAGTGTCTAGCCTACAACAGTTAGACAGATTATGTAAACACATAAATGACTTAGTTCAAGTGCAGGCAACAAATAATTACAATATGTAGCAGAAACAAGCTTTTTAAATCACAGAAACGCTAAATAATTGGCGTTTTAGGCGGAATTAGTTAAAGACAGCAAGAAAATGCAGAAAAATGATACTTAATCACTCCAAAGTCTCTCTTTTGTCTCTCTGCTGCTGTAGAACTCTGCAGGACACCTGGCAGGCACTTGCTGAGCTGAATACAAGTGCAAAAAAATGCTCAAATGCGGGTTTTATAGCAGGGAAATGAAAGAGACAGAAATTAACCCAAAATGGCCAATAAACTAATAACTTCTGGGTTACAGCAAACAAGGCGCACACATTTCAAAAAGAAACAGTTCAAATAAGCAGGCACAATAAGCCTTTAACCAGAAATTCCCAGCTCAGAAGGGCAGGATCTAGCCCCTCCTCCCACAAGAATACAGACCACAAACCTTCTTAATGTAAAATAACTGGCCTGAAGCCCAAGTGCTTAAACCAGAACTAATGTGCTTTTAGAATAACAGACATTGAGTCTTCAATCAGCAATTCCCAACTTAGAAGAATGTAAGCTACCTGTCTTGCCACAACAATGCAGTCCACAAACCTTCTTAATGTAAAACAACTGGTCTGAAGCCCAAGTGCTTAAACCAAAAGGCTTAGAATAACAGTTACAATTTAATCAGGATACTACCAAGCAGTATTAACTGCAGCAGAATAATACAACTGAGTACTTTTAAGAAGAAGCACAAGCAAAATTAGGGAATAAAGTGGGAAGAAACACAATTACTGTAAAAGCAGATGAATAAAGTGCATTTTTTTATAACAATAGAAAATGAGCAAACTGATTTAAACAAATTACCCAATTAATCAGTAAAAAAAACTCAAAACTGAGCCCTGTTCCAGCAGTCTTCAATCAGACAAGTTCTAACCACCCACTCCTGCAACTGGGGTGCAGGGGAACCTTCTCCAAAAAAGATGGTCTGGATTAGTGCTCATGTTATACAAACAAAGCTAGATTCAGCAGGCCTGAATCTAGTCTATGCTACAGCAGACAAGGTGCACCAATATCAGAAAAGCAGTTCAAATAAGCAGGCTGAGTAAGCTTTTGGCCAGAAATTCCCAGCTCAGAAGGGCAGAAGCTAGCCTCTCCTCTCAAAAGAGTGAAGACCACAAACCTTCTTAATGTAAAATAACTGGCCTGGAGCCCAAGTGCTTACACCAGAATTAATACACTTTTAAAATAACAGTCACTGAGCCTTCAATCAGCAATACCCAACTTAGAAGGGTGTAAGTTACCTGGTCTTCCACAACAGTGTAGACAGCAAACCTTCTTAATGTAAAACAACTGGTCTGAAGCCCAAGTACTTTAATCAAAAGACTTAGAATAACAGTTACAATTTAATCAGGCTACTACCAAGAAATAATAAATGCAGCAGAATAAACACAATTGAGTACTTTTAAGAAGAGGCAAAATAAGGTAATAAAATAGGAAGAAACACAAATACAGTAAAAGCAGATGAAGTGTAATTTTTTTTTTTATATATAACAATAGAAAACAAGCAAACTGATTTAAACAAATTACCCAATTAACCAATAAAAAACCTCAGAACTGAGCCCTGTTCCAGCAGTCTTCAATCAGACAGGTTCAAGGCCTAAGTGGATATGTTCTCTCTGTATTAGGCAGGATGAGCTAATGAGACTAGACTAGGATAGAGCTGGGATAGGGCTGAACAGATGGGAATGGTAGGAGTGTCTGAAATCAAAATATGACCTCACTGTACTCAGTTGAGTGAGCAAATGAGAAGGGCCCAGGAGGAGTGTTCAAACACAAATTTACAGAAGGCGCGGTCAAGTCCAAAGCCACCAAGATTAATATCACAACAAGAACATGGAGGGTGGGTGGGGAAAACTAACTGCAGACACAGAGAGAGCTTACAATTTTCAGTGAACAAATAAATAAACAGATAAATGCAGTACTATTTTTAACACAATATTCAATGAAACAATAAAACAGAAAAAATGAAATGCAGTACTATCTTATAACACTGCAAGTTTGTACTTAGCTTGTAATAAAGTTGATGCAGCTCAAGTATCAGTGTTGTAACAGTGCAATTTTTAGTAAAAAACTGGAATATAGACAAGTGTTATGTCAACATTCTTGTGGCGACATTTCTAAGTGTGGGACTGCAATGCACATGGCCCTGGGTTCTAATACAGGATATTCCATACATTTTACTGTTCCACTTCCCATTATACTCACTTTCACTTATAACACTTTTGATAGTGGAGCTGATATGAATTATATGTATGAGGGATAAGACACCCTTATTGTGTTTTCAGATGTATGGCTGAGGGTATACTGTCTACTATATTTCTGTAAGTATAATTCTGCTATCTTGACTTCCATGGCCTTCACAATTACATAACTCATATACACAACTGGTTCTATATACAAGAACCTTGTTAGATCATACACATACATGTGTAACACCTCAAGCTGTCACCTGTATTTTTGAATGACTCTTTTGTGACAAAGATGGAAAATCAACAATGTTGATAAAAATGATTTGTCCAGTAAGCCTAAGTTTGAATCCTACACTGTAAAAATCAATTTTATGAGTGTATAAAGGCAAAAACAAATGTTTCAGGTCATGACATTTATGACTCTAGTGCATGTCTGCAAACTTAACTCACCCTAACAGTTACCTCCCAATTTCCAATATATATATTTCCAAGCTACATCACTAGACAACCCTCAAACTAAGGCCAAGTGTAAAATTAACCTTCCAATTCCAAGTATTTATTTCCTCCCTCCTTTGCACTTCTGTTCTCTGCCTAACATCTCACAAACATGTTGACATTATTGCTCAGGTTTATGCACTGCCAGTAAACGTGATAAGTAGAATTGACAGGAAAGCATCAGTTGCTATCGCTCTAGTTTGGGTGTTAGACATGTCTGGCATTAGAGAGGAAGATGCTGAGTTTAGGGCACAGAGATGGGGTGTCCAGGAGTCCAGGACATTTACTGGACTCCTGGTAAAGTGCCACAGCCAAAGGCTTCTGAAAGGGGACTATTCTGTCTCCCAGAAGAGGTCTGAGGCATGGAATAATTTGGCTCAGACTGTGTCCAGTGCTTCTGAAATCCCATGCACTGGAAAGTAGTGCAGACATCATTTTAATGACCTAATGACCTACACAGACAAAAAAGGGATACCCTCTACCACTGGTTGATTGAATTTGAGACTGCGGATATCTCAGTGCTGTGCAAGTATAATAATAAGAGAGTACTTGTAATAGAAAGCTAAATATAGGCAAGACTGGTATGCACAATGCCCTTCTGTTCTTTTCAGTTCTTTCCCCAGCTAATGTCAAATATGATTTCAATAGACAGGCTCATGCTGCTCAAATGGAGAGACTGGGGGAAGCAAGTGGTATGTATGCAGCACAAGAGACGTATTACTGTAGCTTTAAAAGTTAAATATACTATTTTCTGTTTTTTTATACAGTTGTAGCAAATTGAACATGCATATCTTAATTGTAAAAGCATGTATATATGCATAACTCTGTAGCACAAACCAACTTTATGAGCCAAATATTAGACCGTAGTCAGAGGCTGTGGGTTCAAATACCGCCAGTCACAACTGTCCAATACTGCATTTCTTTAATAATATTTACATTAAATTAAACTCTGTACAAGTGGCACAAATGCCCTGTTGTTAACTGTAATCTGTATAACTGGAACATGCACATGTGCAATATATGCACATTTCAAGAATTACTGTCAGCAGTCTGTAGTTATAGTATGTATTTGTTAGGATGTTTACTTAAATGTCTTACTTGAGATAAAATAGTTGGATACTTATGTTAATGCATTGTATGTCACATATGATGGTATGAATTTTATCACTTTTGTCCTCTCACCCCAACCCTTATCTCTCTTTTTTATTTTGTATTATGTGCCACCAGAATGCCTCCATGTCATCCATCTTTACCAAAGCACTAAATGCTACACAGCACAGTGAGGTAGGCCAGTCCCAGTGGATAACCCTGCCCCCACTCTACTGGCCCCAGGACCAATGCCCATCATATCTGTGAGCCAACCTGGCAACACTACCTCAGCTGCCCCTGCACTAGCTGTGCCCTCAGGTACTACTGCTCCCACAGCTGGTGCAATGGCAGAGGTGGTGATTTCATCACCAGCTGGGAGATTCTGGGTTTGGTGTGTAGGGTCATGCATCGCACCACTGGTGTCCACCTGTGCTGGACAGAGAGACTGCTCTCCCTCATGTTCCATAAGAGAAGATGTCAAGTACTCCAGCCACCAGTGGAGTAAGGGGACAGTGATGACAGTCCAGTGGGTGAGTACTCGATTCTCACTGTCTCCATGTTTGACAGGCATGAGCCTATGTTGTCCCCTCCCTCACCCCAATCATGGTGTCCCACAACCTTTTATGTCCATCACCATCCCTGTCTCTTTTCTTGTTTTTCTGGTTTGTTTGCATTTGCTTCCTCACCTACCCAACTTACCTGGCACAAAAATACCTATGTCCATCATTCAGCATTTCTCTCTTACTGAATTAAAAAAAGAAAAATGGGCACCTGTCCCACAAAAAAAATATTGTCCCATACATAGCTGTATGTTTTGCTCACGTCTTCTTGAAACACTTGATTTAGTCTATTTCACTGTACAACATAATTACATTATTGTCATCCCTGTCTCTCTAGAGGTGACAGTCCAAATTCAGCTAATATTCTGCACATATCACTTTTTACTGTTTTATTGTAGAAATGGATAGCTATGGTTTTTACCTACCTCCCTCATGCAGATTCCTGTGTTGCTTTCCATTTGTTCTTCCCCCCTGCTTGCTCCCCATTTTGCCACTTTGCTATCTGTCCCATTTTAACACCTATAATCTGGTCAAAAATTACAATCACACACAACACCCATAAGTAGCAGAAAAAACAATGGATCCCTTCACTTTTTGTTCTCTATGTTTGCGCAGTGTTTTGGCATTGTGCACCAATGACAAACTACAGTGAGTGGCTCTGTTATGTTTCAGTTACCTCCATGCAGTACTGCTTAACCCAACTGTGTTATGCCAACATGAACAGCAACATGTACTATAAATAATTAATGTCACCACACTACCAAACTGCTTATTTAAAAGTATTAGATACACCTGGAATCAAACCCAGTAATTTGTCAATGCATTTACACTTGCTGCCACAGAGTCGGCTAAGTAGCAGGTGTGTTTCATACACTCAGTACTAACTCTCATAATTTTAGCAATGTGGCTCGCATTTGCCCACTGCTTAACTACATGCAAACAGGAAAAATAATGGAAAAATGTATCTGACATGCACAAACACTTTGCCAACCTTTGCACAAATCCATTGGTCACTGCTGATGTTTCCAAAGTCAAATTTAACATGTATTAGTGCTGTTTGCTGTCCATTTTCACTCTTTATGCCATGAAACTACATGTGGAAACTCAACAAACTGAATAATATGTCATATATTTACAATGCAGCTATATGTTGCCTCCCCCATGCACTGCAACCCTAGTGTCTCCAGTACATTTTCACAAATATATCAACTACACTGCATAAATTAATATCAAATGTGTGATATGCAATGCACAACATTCTGGTAACATGCAGAATTAGAAGTATCTTCACAGTTGAACATGCCTACACATCCATCAAGTGACCCTGGGAACTATTGACCCATAAGTCTAACCAGACTTATTTGCAAGCCTATGGAAAGATTCATCATGGACCTTATCCAGAGAGAGAGATATGTGACCTTCAACACTCTTGACCCAACCCATTGGTTTTATCAAGTGTATATCTTGCTTATTAAACCTAGTGTACTTCTTTGATAATGTCCTCAAAGCTCTAGATGAGCGAAAACAGGACATACTGCCTATCTTGATTTAGCCAAGGCCTTTGAGACAATCCCCATTCAGATTTCATAGAGAAAATCTCCCATCTGGAGATTAGCCTATACATTACTAGTTGGGTAGCCAACTGGCTCACTGACAAAACACACACTGTCAAAGTTGGGGAGTCCACCTACACCAGTAGACTAGTTACCAGTGGAGTACCACAAGGATCTGTGCTGCGCCCTCTACTATTTGGAAACTACTTCTCTGAAGTACAGGCAAAAGTAGATGGTCTGTGGCTTACCAAGTTTGCAGATGACTGTCAACCTGGCACAATCATATAGAGTCCCCCAACAATATTAACATATTATAGAAAGTCCTGACACAAACAAATGATTGGTGCCAAACTCATGGACTGAAACTTCATGCAAGAAAATACCTCATTGTTCCCTTTAGCAAAAAGTAGCCCTACTAATTATGTTATACTCAGCACCCCTCTAAGCTCAAACTTAGTGGTGCGAGACTTGGGAACACAGGTTGATAGCAATCTAAGCTTCAATTACGATATGTTCATGGTGGTAAAACTCACATTTTACATTGTCCACCTAATAACTAAAGGCATTGCATCCAAGACCAGGGAGATCATAGCTCTGCTGTACTCAACCCTTATCAGACCACTAATTGAGTACAATGCTGCCTTCTCTATGTACCTCAACAAACACCTGCAGCAACTGGAGAGACCACAGAGGTTTCTAACCAAGAGAATCTAGGGCCTCAAAAACATGACTTACATGGAAAGACTGAAAGACCTGTCAGTGTACTCAGTATCATACAGGCTGCTGAGAGTCGACTTGGGCCTGGCCTAGAGAGCAGTCTTGGGCCCTGATCTAATGTAAATCCTGGATGTCCACAAATCAAATGGGACAAGAATAATGTTCTCGAGGGATCTCAATATAGCCTGTGACATAAACAGAACATGCTTGAGAGACAAAAATATCGCCCAGTGATTGCCACATTTCTGTATTAGGCTCCCATTGCATGTGAAGCAGTGCTTCTTAATGACCATATTGAAGTGCAAATTTGATATTTGGATGGGTGATTATAAATTCAACCTAGGGGTGACACCTATGTCCCTCATGGACAGGGGCAGTCGGTGCTGATCACAAAATCACTCTGATAACAATGAACATCTAACTATGCTTAATTAGGATACTTGCTTTTTTATGCAGCTAGGCCTGTAAAGGTCCTAGGCCATTAGCCTAGTAACCCTTGCATAAATTACTGAGTTCTGTAGTCCGTGTACTTAGGTAGGGGTTCCGTTTTCACTGCAGTCAACTGTGTGTGTGTGTGTGTGTGTGTGTGTGTGTGTGTGTGTGTGTGTGTGTGTGTGTGTGTGTGTGTGTGTAGCCAGAACAGCAGAAGTGTGTATCCTACAGTTACTGCTCCAATCCCATGGATTGACAGTATTTTGATTCATGCACATGCCTACACATCCATTTTATGCAGGCCTCCCAAAATCTCTCCTACATCCCGTGCTGCTGTCATGCACTGTAAGTTGGCCTGCAGCATTGTAAAAGTCAGACTTGAGCTGTGCCACTTACCTTAAATACAGGGTTCTGTTGTCTATGTGCATAGATAGGTTGGGGTCTGTTCTCACTGCAGTCAACTGTGTGTGTGTGTCTGTGTCTAGCCAGAAGTGCAGAAGTGTGTATCTTACAGTTACCACTCCAATCCCATGGATTGACAGTATTTTGATACTTGCATATGCCTACACATCCATTTCATGCAGGCCTCCCAACATCTTCTCTCCTACATCCAGTGCTGATGTCATCCATTATACGTTGACCTGCAGCCTTGTAAATGCTAAGACTTCTGATGTGGCACTGAGTTTTGTAGTCTGTGCACTTAGGTAGGGTTTTTTTTCTCACTGCAGTCAACTGTGTGTATGTCAGTGTGTGTGTGTGTGTGTGTGTGTGTGTGTGTGTGTGTGTGTGTGTGTGTGTGTGTGTGTGTGTGTGCGCGTGTGTGTGTCTATCCAGAAAAGCAGAATTGTGTATCCTATAGTTACCACTCCAATCCCATGGATTGACAGTATTTTGATAGTCGCACATGTCTACACATCCATTTCATGCAGGCCTCCCAACATATTCTTTCTTGCATCAAGTGCTGTCATCCACTATAAGTTGGCCTGCAGTGTTGTGAGAGTTAGACTTGAGCTGTGGCGCTTGTCTTAAATATAGATTTTTTTAGTTTGTGTACCTTAGATAGTTATAGTGTGTGTACACTTGCTTGACATTACAGAGAGCTTTTTACACCAGCGCCAGACACTGCTGATGCCATCAGCTATATCTGATTTGTGAATGTGCACTATTCCCACCAGGACAGAGTCAGAGACCTGCCTGTAGGCCAGGCAGAAGTCACCTCATCCTATACCATACAGAATACAGTAACATGGCTTTCAGTCTATACACATTCATCTTATCATGTTTTGTAGGCCCTGTGTTTTCTTGGTGAGAAACCCCTGTGGTCACTTCAGCTGTTGCATGTGTCTGCTGAAGTACATGCAAAACAGAATATTATACTCTATATTACTGCTCTGATGAGGTTCGAGTACAGTGCTATAATATAATCCTCAGATCTGAATATGATGGCGTGACTTATGATGTGCACAACATAGACTTTCAATACCGGTGTGGACTCTTGGAGGTCGAAGTTCAGATTGTTATGTATGTGTATTCGCAGTGCTTGCATCACTGGGTTTCAGCATAGTGAGACTGTTGTCAATGCTGTAATTAGCAAGAAATTTCACTTTGCAGAAGGACAAAATAAATACACATTTTTACATTTATTTGTAGATAGTGTGACTTTCTCACCAATCATTTGTCTGTGTTTGCCCCTACTGTAGTATATCATTATAGGTGGACTCGATTATTGTACCCAGTATGCCACAATCAGCAAACATGGCAAGTCAAAGGCAGTATACTTTAGTCTGAACTAAACTAAGACTAGAAATAGATTCCAAGCACTAAAGGGCCAAGCACAGATTCCCTGGGGTACGCCACTGGTGACAGCTCTACTGGTACAGGTTGATTTACCGATTTTCACAGTATGTGTTCTGTCAGTGAGCCAATTGGTTACCCATCTAGTGACATGAGGTTTAATCCCCAGATGGGAGAGTTTCTCAATGATACCTGTGGGGGAATTGGGTTCAAACTCTAGGCCAAATAAGGATAGCCAGTATGCACTGTCTTACCTCCATCCAGGCCTATCACACAGAATCAATGGGCTGTGACATCACAGATAACCTGTAACATGACTCATCACATACTCCTTCCGGACATGGTTGAATGCACACTTCAACACACCTACTGCACAGACTATGCTCCTGTAGAAGGGTGTACATCAACATGCATCCATTTGAGTTGGGTGGACAGCACCCAATGCATGCATGTATAAACACATCCAGAATCTCCTCATCTGTGAAGTAGAGCAACATCATGGACTTTTTCTAAATGGACACTAAAAATAAACTGGCTGTGTGCAACAGACTGTGTGAGTTTTTAATGCTATACCATGTCTGTTACATCTGTTAGATGTCCTCAAAGCAGTCACTGAGGACATGATGACAACACTATCATCATTTTGAACTTGACAAGCCCAGGGTATTTGACACAAATCCACAATGAGGTATTGACTCAGCACTGTCAGATATGGCCATAAGCACCTATATCACCAAGTGGGTAGACCACTATATCACATTGTGGCATCTAAACATGTTGAAATGTGTGCCATGACCTATATCTTAGGTCCAGTGATCATGTCCGCATATCAGGGCTGTCTACTAGACACTTTCCTGCCCATTACTTAACTGATAGACATCACAGATGATGTACACATCCTGTGTCCAAACAACTGCCTGAAGGACTACAGGTTGTGGATAATCATTGACTCCAGCTATGATATTAGTATAATACAAACAGTATCAACACACAACAAAGATTGTTGCCACAGCCATGACAGCACCTGTAATGAGACAAAAACATGGGGGATTTGTAACGTCAGGAAAACAAACATACAACCCAAGGATAACGTAGACCTCACACCCTGTAATTAAACCAGTTGGTATGTGACTTGCGTCCTGGGGTAGATGGTAAGTAGAACATCCTCCAAAATGTGGCCACAGTGCTGACTACTTCCTTGTATATAGCACAACTATATTCCTCAGTTCTGGAAATAACTTCCACAGCATGTCAAGCAGAATAGCACCCTTGCCACCTTCAAAGTCAGCCTAGATAATTCGACGAACAGCCTCAAATTCTCCCCTGTTGTATCTTCTCTTGCCCTCTTTGAAGTTACAGGCATCCTTTGAATATATATATATATATATATATATATATATATATATATATATATATATATATATATATTTTTTTTTTTGGCCAGGCTTGACCATTGTCTGCAGACTGATTGTCTAGTACTTACTGATGCACCTATGAACCAGTGTTTACTGTGATTATTGTGGCCTATAAAACACAGTTTAATACTAGAACTGAATCAATGTAGCCACTTTATGCTGAATAATTTGCCCTTTAAAGTTTTCCAGTGACACTTATTGTTCTAAACTATGAACATTTGTTTGAACTGTGAGACAATGACTTCGTTTTTTAAAAGACTCAGGCCATGCCCACTGGGAGTTAAGAGTACAAACCTAAAAGATCTCCATTGGTGGGAATGAATGGCAGGGTTCCAATGAGTATCAGTTCAGTCATAGAAAGTTTAGTAAGAAATTACTAAAAGTCAAAGCAAGAGGCACCACAAATAAAATGAAGCTTGAGGCATAAAACCAATATAGTTCCATTTAGTGATTATAGTATGCTCTAAATTAGTAAAAGTTTGGGTTAACAAATTAATGTTATTGGCTCATACTAAGATTTTTAAGTGTTGAGTGTTTTGTTTCTAATAAATGTATACCAAGTCCAATGAAAGCTGCAGTTGTGAACAGAAGCATTACTAATTTTAAATAAAATGTGAGTGCACTGCTATCAGCGTTTGCCTCTTTACTTTTTTTTCACATATGAAAGTCTACTATTGAAAGGTTGGTTATGAACTAATGTAAATAGTTACTGAAGTCTTTCTGTAGCTGAAGGTGAACAGCATGTTTATGTTGCATTGCACATGTGATAATTACATCATCGGCATATATAACAGAGGTAGGGAGAGAATTCAGCAATCAACAATATGATTTATACAGAGAGAGATAATATAAGATGTTCTAAAAGAGATCCATGAAGGATGCCTGGTCAGATGGGTCCAACTTTTTCTAATGGAGTTTATACTTTAATTGAAGGATATGACTAGAGAGATGAAAATTAGCTTGTCATAAGTCTCAAGAAAAATAAAAGTTCAGTCATGTATTGATAGTGTGTGGGTTTCACAGCAAGATGATTAGTTTGAGATCTAACTAGATCCCTATTTAATAGACTGTTGATACCATGGAATTGTTGGCAGTCCTTAGTGCTGCTACGGGATTTTATTTTAACCTACCATGAATATGTGATCATTTTGTGGCATAATGTCACATTTGTAACGACAGCCAATGACATTATTTATGGGCAATTCTTGAAAGTTTAAAGACTGTTCAGAGGACTGAGCTCGTCTAAAGTAATCTGAAACCATAGGCTTCTTCTTCTCCCTAATAAAAGGAGACTTAAAGCAACATGCTGGCTTAGAGATCAAGGATTTTTGCCTCACAGCTCTGGAGAATGGGGTTCAGTCCTGTCTGCTGGTCATAGTCTGTATGTCTGTTCATATGTGTGGGCTTACTCTGAGTGCTATGATTTCTATCAACATTCCAAAAACAGGGTGCTTGGTTTATTACAATGAACTGCCCAACAGTCTATAAATTTATCTGTGTTTTTATCTTCTTATCTAGTCTAGTCTTATTCTGCCTGAAAGGTTCTCTCTCTATATCTATATCTGGGTCTACTGCTTTTGGTCGAATTACAGTTGGTCGAAAATGATTTCAGGCAGTTCACTTCACTGAAAATGCATTTCACTGAAAACCCATTTGGTCGAATCCCATTTGGTCAAAAATTGGATATAGCCCCTGCCCCACTGCAATGGGACCCTGGAGTGAGAATTGAGAATATAAATAAAGGGGGGTGTGGGGGGCACAGTCCCCCACATAATAGCAGTGTATTCACTATTATATATATCCAATAAAAATACATTTAAACATATAACGTCAGTAAAAACTAGTTGCAAAATGTGGGGGGCTATGCCCCCATACCCCCCTACTTTTATATTCTCACTCCAGGGTCACACTGCAGTGGGGCAGGGGCTATATTCTAGTTTCGATCAAATGGGATTTGACCAAATGAGCTTTCAGTCAAATGAGCTTTCCGTGAAGTGAGCTTCGACCAAAAGCAGTAGACCCCTATATCTATATCTATATCTATATCTATATCTATATCTATATCTATATCTATATCTATATCTATATTGTATGTGTGTGTATATGTAGGATATGTGTGTCTGCATGTTTGTGTGTGTGTATATGTATATAAAATGCATGCACTCACACATATTTTGCATGAGTGTCTGTGTGTGCATGTGGATGTGAATGTGTGTGTGTGTGTGTGTGTGTGTGTGTGTGTGTGTGTGTGTGTGTGTGTGTGTGTGTGTGTGTATGTGCGTGTGTATGCGTTATATTAAAGCACATATGATTTCTTTCAACAGTCCAAAAAACAGGCTGCTTGTTTACTACAATGAACTTCCCATCAGTCTAAAAGTCTATCTGTGTTTTTACTAATGAATAAAGACAGCACAAAAAAAACAAAATGAACCAAAAACAGTGTTACGGTCAACTCTGTTGCTCTTCTTGTCAAATAAAATACCATGTTGTATAACGCTTTACACTTTGATGACATATCTACTTTTGTATGTCATTAAAGTGTGAAGTTTTATGTCATCAAAGTGTGAAGTTTTGCACAAAGTGGCACTTTATTTGACAAGAAGAGAGACACAGGGGACTGGAAAACTGTTTTTGGTTCTATCTGTGTTTTTGTCTTTCTATCTAGACTAGTGTCATTCTGCCTGAAAGTTTCTTTTTCTATATCTATAGCTATCTATATCTATGTATCTGCATATTGTATGTGTATATATGATATGTATGTGTGCATTTGTGTGTGTATATGCATATAAAATGCATACATACATGCACATATTTTGCATGTGTCTGTGTGAGTGTGTGTGTGTATGTGTGTTAGTGTGTGTGTGTGTGTGTGTGTGTGTGTGTGTGTGTGTGTGTGTGTGTGTGTGTGTGTGTGTGTGTGTATGTGTGTTAGTGTGTGTATGTATGCATTATATTAAAACACATATGAGTTCCATTCTGTTGATCAAGAGAACAGCTTGATGAAAGCCTTGAACTGTGTCAAAATCGAAAGAGGACACAAACTAGCATGCATTTTCTGAGGTATATGACACAGCCTTTTGAAATGTACTTTTTCTTTGATATGTGGGGTTATGGTATAGTGGTGATTGAGAATATGCTCTCTCTCCCATGTTATGTGATCTCAGTGTATGTGATGTGAGTCTATGTACATGTGGGTTTATATACTTGTATAGTTGGAGTATATGTGGATTTCACTGAGAGATGATTGAATTTGGAAAGTTTAGGAATGTACGGTCATGTGTGGTCCCACCGAAGGGCTCCTGCTAGCCCAAAAGCTCAAGCAATTGCAAACCTATGGTGGTCCAAGAAGAGGTAAGACATCACATCATTTTCCAATGCCTTTGTGTTTTCTGAAAACACAAAGTGAGAGATATACTTTAATTTAAGGGTATAACTCTCCTTTTTTTCCAAACTCATCTTATTCCACTGAACTCTTAATTCTCTCTTATGAGAGCTCTTTTACATTTATGCTACAGTAACAGTTGGGTTATCTTTTTGATGAGAAAACCCAGTTTAACAATTCAGTTGCAGAAGCTTGCACTTGAAGTGTGTTGCAGCCTATGTGAACTGATGAAAAATCCTTTCCAGCCATTAAACTGTGCAAGAATGTATTCTAAAGTGTCTTGCAACCCATATACATTGTAAATCTGTATATTATTTTCACTGTATAATTTAACCTTGCTTTAACTGTTTTTGCTTCTGTCCCTGAATCACAGCTGGAAAAGGTTTGTGTACTAGTCTAATCATCGTAACAAACAGTAAATAAATAAGATAAATACTGGCAACAGGGCTAGTGCACAGTGTTTTTATATTACAGGATATCTGCTACTCTGGTATTTTCATCTACACAGAGAAAGTATAGATTAATGTCACGTCAGCCGATATTTTAACAGTGTCTTAACAAATGCTTATTAAGTTTACAACAGTGGGGCTGAGAGTGGCTCAGTAAATTAGGAAGTTGTTGGATTTAGTAAAGGGCATTTATTAAGTATAATAAAACCTGCCTTATTTCTATACATGGGATTTTGTCTGTCACATGCTAATGTGCTCTTGTAATATTATGCTACTCACAAACAGCCCGTTAAATTTAAGTTTACTGAAGAGTTTCTTCCATATCAGAGATGCACAGAGATACAGACAGAGGCAAACTTACACACACACACGCACACAAACACACACACACACACACACACACACACACACGCACACATGCACACACATACACACGCACACTGCCACACACACACACACACACACACACACACACACACACACACACACACACACACACACACACACACACACACACACACGCACGCACACACACACACACACACACACACACACACACACACACACACACACACACACACACACCATGAAGAGAGAGCTATTGTTGCAGTAGGTGATTGGCAAAGAGGGAAGCATCATCCCATAGGTGGGGTTTTTCTTTTGTAGTGGCATGCCCACTAGATGTCATCAGCCCTATGCATCAATGGGAGGTAAGGCCAATATAAGGAAAAACACACCACAACCTGCTGTATGAATGTTCCACATCTGGTGCATTGAGTTTTGCAGTGAAGCATTATCTGTCACTCCAGATAACCAACCTATAGAGAACTGAGTGGACTTCCATGTGTAGGGACCCTGCTGAAAGTGAGACGCTACCAGTGTGAGCCACACCTGAGGGAGCATCATTTGAAGACAGCTCACAAGAATGGTAACATAGGGAGCTGGTAGTGGAGGGACACAAGTTCAGCAATGAGGAAATAAATGCCAATGTCTACTTTTCATCTCCTTTTACAGATATTTTTACCCTACCTAACTGGAACACACTATAAAAATTGCTTGCTGAAGTGTGAATATATAACTAAAATAATATAGCCTTTTTACACTGGAATTGTTGTTAGTATCAGATCCATGGGTGTTATCCCTCCTTCCTTACCACCCACAGATAGAGCATAATACTTCTAGTCTTGCAAGGTGCAATTGATTAGTGATAATGCATATCAATTAGATCAGGCTGCACAGTTTGCTAGCATTTCTATTCCTTAATATCTCTTCCATCATCTATGCAACAATTTCATAGTAAATAATCTTAAAATACATTTATGAATCCAGAATATACACAGCTCTAACTATTTCTGGAAATATAAGAAAACGAAATAAACGACCAAGCACCAGATACCTCGATAGCAGCTAATAACAAAAGACAAAATACTTCCAAAAAGGCTGCTGAGGCAAGATTCCAGTGTCACTTTTGTATAAAAAAATAATAAAAAATACCAGGAATTAAACAAGTAGTACCACTTTATTACTTTACACTAGCGCTTTCACAAATGCTTCATCAGGTGTAACTCAAATACAAAAATACACACCTTATATCCACTTCTAAAACAGTCACATGATCAGAAGCAATTAACATTTAAAGATATATAATAAAATGAAAAATACATAATAAAAAATGTATTTACGGTCGAGCAATAAAAAGACAATAAAACAAAATAAACGACCAAGCACCAGATACCCCGATAGCAGCTAATAACAAAAGACAAAATACTTCCAAAAAGGCTGCTGAGGCAAGATTCCAGTGTCACTTTTGTATAAAAAATAATAAAAAATCCAGACACGGGTAAAATATATGATATTAGAGTACAAGCTAACTGCGAAACAATGCATGTAGTCTATTTAGCAGTATGCGTAGTATGCAAATGTTTCTACATAGGCAAGACAGACTGCACTCTTAAGGATAGAATTAGAGAGCACATATACCATATAGGTAAATGTAGTGATACCAATGCTCTAGCTAAGCATGTGAAGTTAGTAGGTGGACAGCATAAATTCTTATTTACAGTTATGTCCAGGACCTATGAGAGTGCTAGAATAGTTGACATTAGGTCCAGGACAGAAGAGATGGAAGCAAAATGGATTGTGATGTTAAGGGCTAACTTTGGGCATGGACTCAATGACCATGTTCCTTTGAAACCAGTGTTAGGTAAAAGACCCCTTTATAGATAGATTGTGTTTTTATGTAGTTTTATTATAGGTATTTTTATAACTTTATAGTTTTTCGTAACTTTATGCATTTGCTATATATATATATATATATATATATATATATATATATATATATATATATATATATATATATATATATATATATACATTTTTTGATAACATTTTTTGATAAATTTTTTAACATTTTTTATTATGTATTTTTCATTTTATTATATATCTTTAAATGTTAATTGCTTCTGATCATGTGACTGTTTTAGAAGTGGATATAAGGTGTGTGTTTTTGTATTTGAGTTACACCTGATGAAGCATTTGTGAAAGCGCTAGTGTAAAGTAATAAAGTGGTACTACTTGTTTAATTCCTGGTATTTTTTATTATTTTTTATACAAAAGTGACACTGGAATCTTGTCTCAGCAGCCTTTTTGGAAGTATTTCTGGAAATATGTTAAGTACAAAATAAGGCTGAAATGAATACTGGAACCTCATAGAAACATCTTTGTATCATAGCAAACCTTTGGCATTAAGTGAACTTTATTTTATATTGACTTTTTTGTTAGGCATTGATTGTTCCATAATACACTATAAATATTGAGAAAACAAGATATTCTTGCACTTTTTTCTTATAGGTTCATAGGTGTGTACTACGCTAATGGCCCTGGAGCCTTTACAAGCCTAACCCATAGAAGTGCCCTGGCATCGTGCTGCCTGATGTTAGTTCCCATTGCCTCTATCAAGTAGAGCCACTGGAGTGATCCCTGGGGTGAACTTTCTATTTCCCATCTACTCATGAAGATTTCTCTTGAAGAGGGCCAGTGAAGTGCTCTGCTTGACATGTATGGGAAGTCTATTCCAGAGCACGGGCAGTCTCTGGGTTATGAACCTGTCCCTCCAGCATGTTCTGTTGATTGTGGTAATGAGGTTGAGATCTGTGGACCGTCTGGTGTGGAGTGATGATTTTGATATCTTTAGATGTAGCATTTCTAACAGAGCTGGGTCAGACATACCCCTGGATTTACTAATCTTCCATGTAAGACTAGATTAGTCTTACACGGAAGCGCCAGTGTAAGAGTATGATGGCAGCACACCATGCATATTAATGAGGGTGCGCTGCCTCAACTCTAAAGCTTACACGGAGCATGAACGAGTGTAGGGGGCGTGTCGAACTGCCGAGCAGTCCAAAAATCCACGCCCCTGCAATGAAGTAACGCGAGTTCGCTCACATGTGTACAATGTAACACTATACTCCCCCATATGTTAAACAACTTACAAAATTAAAAATAAAAAGAATTTTTTTCTTCCGATATAGCTGCCTGTATTTGCACGGGTTTGCACGGGTTTGCCCATTGCTTAGCTACAGTTAGCAGCTTAGACACCAGATGAGGATAATAAGAAAAAATATATCCAAATTAAGCAAAATAGCAATAGCTTAATGGTAAGAGCTTTCGCACAAAGAGGAGGCATTCCCGGTTCGAGTCCCACTACTGCACGTTCCATTTTCTGTGGGAAATCTGTACATAAAAATATTTCCTGACATTTTTTATGTATAAGTTTTGTAAAAAGCATTGAAATGTTAAATGTAGTAGTGAACGAATTTTATATATATATATATATATATATATATATATATATATATATATATATATATATACATGAAGGTGAAATGGTTATGCATTCTGAGGCATAAGTACCCTTTTTTAAGTAATATAAAGCACTGCTAAGCACATTTTACCATTACTGAGCATATTTAAATACCATTGTGCATAGCTGCGCACCGCGCTAACCAGCGCAATCGCAACATATTTGCACGTAGCTGCACACCGCGCTAACCAGCGCAACGTCGAGCAACATTGAGCAACATTGGGCAAAGTCGGGCAAAGTTGAGCAAAATCGGTTAAACATGCTCACACCTGCTTTACTGTACCTTAACCAGTCAGGTCTGCCCAGCAGGAAAATAAAAATCAGTGACAGGGATTGAACTCAGGATACTGTGCACTATTATCACAGTACTTAACCACTAAGCCATGACAGCATTTCACCAACATGCACTTTCAACAGACACATATCTATCAAAGGAATTTTAAACATTGCCAACATTAGCTAAGCAGGCATGCCTACAGCTGAGTTTTTCCAAAACTGGCCAATCACACATAAGTGTGGAAAATGAGGCATATTTAAGCTCCACAGGTGGGAATACTTGCTATAACTGGTTGTAGCTTCCTTCTGCAGTCAGCATGGCTGGTGTTGGTGAAGGCATTTGATTTAGAGTGCAACGCTGGGGCATCCAGGAGTCCAAAGTAATGGTTTGGCTCCTTGTCCACAATCATAAGGAAAGACTCCTGTGGGGCCAGTACCAGGGTACCCAATATAAAATGAAGGCCTGGAACAGTCTTGCCCGTGATCTCACCAGTGCCACTGGTGTTCTTCAGACTGGTGAACAGGTCAGGCACCATTATTCTGACCTGAAGCGACGTAGGAAGGATCAACTGGACCAGTGGATCCAGGAATCCTGTACGATGCCTAATGCCCCACTACTGAGTAAGTAGCCATTGTATTAAGTAGTTAAGAATTGCTATGCTTGTCTATACTATGGATAGGTATGTCTCAATATCACTGCATTTACTTCACAGCTGCAGGTGTTCGGGCTATGAACCAGCATGCCCATGAATATAGGCTGCAAAGGCTGCATCATGAGTCAGGTTAGTAATTATTCTGCATGTACTGTTATATAAAATAAATGAGAGAGCCTTCAAAAAGTCTTTTAACCCAATAAATAAAGGTGTAATAATCCTTTAATAAATGTATGATTCATGGAGTGCGTCTGTGTCATTTTCTTTGATATGTTGCTGTACTGTTGCATTCTACAAATAGTAGTGTTGTACTAAGCAGTGTCAACCCACACTTGGGTAGGCCCATATAACGTGGATGAAGGGAGTGCTAGTATCTTGTATGCATATGTGCAGCCCTAAACTGTTGGTTCATGGCCAGCATGTACAGGTTAATCTGGCACATGAGTAGTTTGGTATTGTGTTCCCCAGAAATGGCAGTGTGCTGCCAGAAATGTAGGGAGTTGTTAACATATAACTGATACTTTCACTTGAACATATCTAAATAATTATATGAAAGTAGATCTGTCACTGTACCATCTTAGCAGTAGTGTGTGTGAGCAACTCTCAAAATATGTTGCAGTAACATCTGCATCTTGGACAGTTTGTATGTAAGATACAGCTTATGTATATAATGATCTAGCAAAATCCAATTGCACAATATAAAGACATTGGGTAGTGTAGTAATACATGTAAGGGACATATAACTGCAGTTAATAGGAATGTAGTGTAAACTAGAAGGATATATAAGTTGTTAATTGAGCTATCTTTTCTCAACCTACTGTATGTGCATAAAAATGCAATTCCACACCTCAATAGGTATGTCTAATCTCAAAACATTTGTTGGGACATATGTCCTATTGGTTTATAAATATTTGCATTTATTTATATGCATGTGCCCTGTTAAAATACCACAATATTGGTGGCCTGTTGCCATCAATTCAACCTGCATGCTGTTGTAATGTCCAGTATTGTTCTATATATTCATGTGTTATGCTTGCTTTTCAACTGCTGAAAATCTGGTGTGTTGGTTTAATGGGAATACTTCTGCATGCTGTTATAACTAATTGGGAATGCTGTTGACTGTTACTAACCCATATCTTTATTAAACTCTCCAAAACATAGCTGGGCATGGCACCTGGCACCAGCAGATCTGGTGCCCAGCCTGGGACTTCCTCCTCCATTGGCCCTGTGCCACCTTTGGATGGAAGTGCTGCAAGGGATGGGGCTCGGCCCCCCCGTGCAAGCGTGGGTGGAGGGGCACTGATCACCCTTCGTACGGTCTGGGCTGTTGGTGCGTAGAGATTGAACGTTCTGTTGCAGAACCTCTACACCAGCTTGAGGCCTGAGTAGCGCAACTCCTTGGTCAGCCTGCCCCTCCTACACAGCCCCCAGCACAGTCACCCTCTGGGCTGTGAAGGTGCAGTGGTGACTGCCCATGGGTGGGGAATCTCAGTCCCACTATTTCCATCTGGGTACTCATGGGCTTGCGATTTCCAAACATCCCTCCTCGTCAAAAGTGTTCACCCACCATATGTGTCATATACCGCCCCTGTAGATGTCTTGTTTGTCTTGTCTGTTTACCTCCCCAACCTACCTCCCCAAATATACCTGCTTCCCCTACCCCACATTCCACTCTCACCTGAAAAAAAAAAGAGCAATCTGCTCCCAAGAAAAAATTACGCCCCATACATAGCTGCCCATTTTGCACACATGTCCACATGAAATGTTATTTAATTGGCATTACAACATACTTTGTTGTCCTCACCCCTCTCTCAGAGGTTGAAGGGTTCATATCTACCTCCAAATTTATTGCATATGCACAGATGTTGCTGTTGAAGAAATGGGCAGCTATGGACCTTCCCTACACCCATCCTGCACATCCTGAGCTATTTTCCATACTGTCTTTCCCTCTTTGTGCCCCTTTTTCACCACTTTCCTATCACCCCATTTTTCTTTTCTTTCAAAGAAATTAGCGTGGGAGTGAGCGGGAGTAAGCACTATCAAGCAGTAGTGAGCGGGTTTGCACGGGTTTGCACTTGTTTGCGTTAAGCTAAGCAATGCACAGCATTGCACAACCCACGCAAACCTGCTTGCAACTGCTTAAAAGTGCCTTTGTCACTCTGTATGTGAGGGCCCTTTGTTCTGCCCAGGAACAAAATAAAACACCTCTCTAAGTCTCAAACCCCAGACCTTGCACACGCTACACAACATGAAGTACCACCAAGCCACAGCAGATATACATCAAGTTGGTGCTTAAATAATTATATCATGCATCAGAATGAGTGAATGTAAAGGAAAATTAGGAATACCATACCACACAACTTGTTCTGTGGATGTTGAACAGTTGTTGTGGGATTACATTACATGACTGTGATAAGAGAAGCAGCCATTCTAGCAGGAAATAATGTTACACCATCACTTTACAACCCCACACAGTATCACAGCAGGACAAACACTGGCATATCTGTTTAGGGCAGGGGCCATACCTCTCAACTGTCCCTAATTTTCAGGGATGTCCCTGATTATGACACAAATCTACACTGACAAGTGGGTACTGGAAGCAGCAAGAGTAGGTCTGAGTACAAAATGTAAATCTCTGGCTTCACCCCTGGCTTCTGATATAGGAAATATGCCAACCTTCTGTCTTAAACAATGATGTCCACACCAAACAAGGATGATCTCCATCTTGGAAAGCTGAAACGGCCATGCCTACATAAGTCAGAGATTTATAGTACTGGGTTGCTATGACAGTGATTACTGCAATTACTACACAGTAGGCTGCATGCAATTAGCAAATGGTGGCCACTAATTCGTGCAGAGGTCATCACATGCTCATATGCAAATTCCTATAAAAGCAGGCTGCAATCTCTGCTAACAAACTCAATCACTCTATTGCAGAGACTGACAGAGAGAGAGAGAGAGAGAGAGAGAGACAGAGACAGAGAGAGAGAGAGAGAGAGAAAAGGAAAAAGAAATATCACCAAATTATACAATGGAAAGGTATGTGACACATATGTATTTACTGGCATGTAGTAGATGTTATTGAAGAATAGTCTACATAATGTGAAACATTCATATGTGGCAGCAGTACTTCTTTATGCACAGATGTTCTGCTTAACTACTGCTATGGACAATACTGTGTGTACCTGTAGGCAGTGGGACATACCTGTGAAATGTGTACCTCAACATTAAATGTCAAAGATCTGATCCATGTTATCTGAGTTCTGTACAGTAGTGTGGCCAATGGCTGTTGGGGGGATTAGCGCTGACATTATATAAACATGGGTGTGACAGAACAACACATGCATGATAGTCATATTAAAGTGTAGTTTAGCATTGGCAACTGCTGTAGCAGTCTAGTATGCTTATCTAGCATCTGTTGCCATATACACCCCCCCAGTGTTAGTCTGTGTTTATATGAGACATCTGTTTGTGTTGCAGTAAGGCCCAACAGTTCAGCTGTGAGGTCCAGGGACTTACAACAGTGTGGACCATGTGTGTGTATGCCATACACATACGGAGAAATATATATGTGTCATATATATTCACATCTGTATATGTGCATAGAGCAGGGGACAAATTGCAACTGTTTGTGAAGGGGGGAGATATATATGTTGGTGAAGGTTAGTATGCGCATATTTGTATGTAGGTTTTAGTGTGTGACAAACAAGACAGCATACAGTGCTGGTATTTGACATGTGGTGGTTAAACACTGTGGGTGATTTGTTCAGTTTGCAATGTTGAAGCCAGTAAGGCCTGCTAAAGCTACCTTGGCTGTGAACACCTTCAATGCATTTATCCCAAGAATGTGCGATTTTATTACATTGCTGTACACCTTACATCCTTTGTATAATTTATATTCTCACTATGAAAGGTGAAATGTATATGTGCCTACATATATATGTATATGTAGACAAATGGATGTGCATATGTGTATATACACACACACACACACACACACATATATATATATATATATATATATATATATATATATATATATATATATATATATATATACTCATACACACTTACATCTACTTGTTGCAATAGATTCTCTGTACTGTTGACTGACTGTGATAGTCAATATGTTTGTGAATATGTCAAAGATATGTATCTGTGGGATAGCTTAGTGGGAAACTGTTTATGTTATGGTATTATGGGTCATTGCTTTGATCCTAGCAAAAGCTGTGTATTCTGTTGCTAGGCAGAACAAGTGCTGTTGCATACAGTGTGATTAAGTCCCTTGGTTTTAACTAGGTTGTGTCATTGGAGACTAAAGCACTACATCTATGATTATTGATTGGTACCCATGTTGAATGCAAATCCTGTGTGTACTGTAGTACTAATTGAAGCTCTAGGCCTGTACAGCAAAGTATGGTGTATGTCCACATTGCTTGCATCCACTATTTTGTGTGGTCCCTGTATTCATCACAGATTACATTTCTTAAGATTAAGGTTGTATAAGTACTACACACAGTACTGTATAGTACACACTGAAAGCTTATCTGGGTTGTCATACCTTTGTGTCCTGTAATTATGTCTGATGTGTGTGTGGGTATGTTTGTAACATGTCCTTTGACATATGTGTGGTAATACATATAACTGCGCATCTAGCAACATTCATGGTGTACTACAGCAGTATGTAACCTATATTCCCAGTTGTGCACATATTTTGGCCACGAGTTTGGCATTAACAAGTTGTGTGGTATAATAGTAATACATTTATTGGACCTTACACTGATTGTGATGGATGATATATTTCTTTACACATCAGCTTGATGTGTATCTGCTGTGGCTAGGTTGTGCATCGTGTTGCATACAGTTTGCCAGGTACTGTTGTATAGTCTTATATAGTGATTTTGTTTTGTTGCTGTGCAGAACATAGTTCATTAGATAGAGAGTGAGCAAGGCACTTCAAGCAGCTGTGGGTTGAGCAGTGATAAGTGGCAGTTACAGTGTTTCACTCTCGGTTAGCTTATAGGTTGCTATATATGGCAGTTCAGTGATATCTGTACTGTATAATTTTAAATGTGCCATATGACTTGCTCAGACATATTTTGGTATTAATGTCTTCCAGGGATCATGGCCCACCACGGGAACCCGAGTTACAGTAGTGCTGAAGATGATGTCATTACTAGCAGTATGATTCAGCACTACCGTCTCATGTTCTCACAAACCAGCCAGGTCCAGCAGGACTGTACTGCAATGTGGCAAGATGTTGTCCGCAGGATCAATGAGGTAGACCTGCTTAACAGACATATGAGCAGGTACTCCACCACTGCAATAATCTTCTCAGACATGTCCGTCAGCATGCCACTGATGTGCGTAGACAGCAGCTTGCAACAGGGGGTGGTGTTAATATCCATCCCCCTTCACCAGAGTGGAGGAGCTGCTCATGAGCCTGGTGGCACCTGCCCAACAATAGCAGCAGCAGACATACACCATGATGGAGGTTAGAACCACCCAGCAAGCACACATGGAGCATGCAGGTAACATGGCATATCTGTAGACTACTGTTATCTGTATTGGTAGATCATGCATATGTGAGATGTGGAGTGTGTCGTTCAAAGATGTGGAGCCTGTGGTTGTGCAATACTGATCATTTGGAACATAATCTGTAGCCCTGTGAATGTAAACTGTTGCTGTACTGTATGATTGCAAACACACAGTAGCAATGCCACAGTTGTGGCCACTGACAAACTAGCTCATCTCTATGTAGGTACCTCTGGGGTGACATCAAGGCAGTGGACAGATGCTGGTGAGTGTGTTCTACATTTATTATTGTTAATAAAAAGTGCATGTCATAGTTAAGGTGTAGGCCATGTACACATGTAACACACCTATCCATAATGCATGCTGTGCATGTTTGGTGTAACAGCACGCATCTCTCACTAATGTGATTAGCTGCCTCAAACACATGCAGTACCCAGGCCATCTCAAACAAATGTGGCTAGACTGTAGTGACCATTGAATAGGCACAGTTGATACTCAACATGCACATAACATACACATCTATGTCATACACAGAGCATTGTAACATGCTACACATAAAGGATTCCCAAACCCTCTGTAAAGACACATTCCAGTATCCAAAATCTCATCACACATTACACATAATATACCTGAGGGGTAGAGGCCATTCCTGGGGCATTTAAACACTCTGCAACACACTACACATTCATGTCAGGGAATGCTCCTTATTGGCCTCCTTACAAACTCACGTGACAACTGGTTGTGAAATAATGAATTTAGCCAAGGTAGTACAGTTCCAGCACAGCATGATTAGTGCTGGTTTGTGAAGCATTTGTAGCCTTAAGTGACCACCTGATGCTTCATGATGATGGCCTATGGTACTATACCCCATCCAGTTATTGTAACCACAGTACTACACATAGCTATCATTGCTTCACACCATAATGATGCGTGTGTGCAAACATATGCACCTTTAAACAGTATGCATACCAATCACCATTTGCACAACTGACACATATATGTCTTGTGATGCTATTGAGTGGCTAGGTCATATGACACATATTGGGTATGTGTAGTGTTTAAATATGCAGTTGTGTTTTAGCATGCCATGTCATGGATGAGACTGGCATGTCCACAGTATGATCTACACTCACCATAAGTACCGTACATTGGGTATGTGGCCGAATGGTATTCCATCAATTATCCATGCACCACTGATGATGTTCTGTGAATACTCATCATGCATGTGCTAAAAATGTGTCCACAATTATTTGCTAAAGACACAGAGGCTGTAATCAGCATTGGATACCTATCTGACACACAGATACACATCCAGCAATGGTATGTACACCTGTGAGTTATGGTGCACAGTACATCACAGGGTTATGAATACTTGCACAACAATGTTGTGTCCATGTATGCACTGTGTTCCAGGGGGAGCGACATCACCTAATAACAAAACACATGCATCAAAGCCATGTATACTTTTAGTAACAAGGACTGACTACACTTGCAGTGCATGCTGTTGAGCAACACATGTCCTGCATGCTGACATGTGTGATATGACTGTTTTGCTTGTGATACTGTACCCCACCATCACCTGCTATTGTGTATGTTCTGTGATTGCTGGTGCTGTGTGTGTGTCTGCTTTCAGGAGGGGTGTAGCTTTGTGTGTGTGCATGTGTGCATGTGGTCTGAAGTCATGTTCAAGTTTTAAAGTGTGTTTCCTGTTTTCCTCTCACAGGTGGCGAGGTGGGGCTGGTTCAATACAGCAGGGAATCTGATGTCACTGAGACAGACAGTGATCATGAGGATAGGTGTGTTGAGGCACATGCAGGTTTGTCAGGGTCTGTTGTTGGGCCAACACTTGACAGTACACAAGTCTTCACCCCATCCATGCACACAGTCATACTGCCTGTACATCCATCATCACCATTGCCCTTAGCCGAGGGACAGTGTACGATTGACATTGGCCAGGACAGTGTGGCATCTATGGCACATGTATCAGGACACAGCAGCCATAGCCAAATGTCTGGAACGGTACCACATAGGCAGGTGACCAGGGATTCTCGTCAGAGCACTGCTGGTCATCATGCCCCTGGCAGACGTGCCCTACCTCTTTCTACCACACACATATTCCAAGCTGTCATGGAGGCACAGACATGAATGGAGCGGTACACCAGAGAGGAGCTAAGGGCACAGAGGGCTCATTACACTTCTGTAAATGACAGTATCCGTGACCTAGCAGGTGCCATACTTAACTACACTGAGGTCATTGATAAACGTTGGGGTGAGACATCGGATGTCCTCCACAATGTCATGTCCATGTGTCAGGACAGTGCGGGATGGTTGAGACGTCGACGTGGACGTATGCCAGCAACATCACCAGCTGGAGGTCACCGTGGACATCCAACAAGTCATTGCTGCTCCCGTAGTGCCAGTACCAGCCCCAGCAATGTTGGGGGGGCTGTGCATAGACCGTCCTAGCAGACCACATGCACGTGGCTCTGGCCAGTCCCAGCAGGGACCTGGATCCAGTAGACATATGTCAACCTCTTTAGATAGTATCCAATCTGGATTAGTACCTGATACTGTCTGTAACACCCCTGCCAGGCACAGGTTCCATATCCATGGCTAGAGACGGTGATCTGTAAAGCCTGCCAGGTACAGTCTGTAGCTGTCTCACAAATCCCCTTATATGGCAGCCACATGGTGGAACTGTGTGCATGCAGACACACACACATAAACCAGAAACCTAGGGCAAACATACCCGCACACATGACATAAACATTGGCCCATAACAGTACTCAAGGCCCTCACACACACACTCACACACCCATGTCGATTGTATGGCTCAGTGTAGGCCTCTGGCAAACCAACAACACACCCTGTGCATATGATGAAACCTGTGCCACCTCCTGTCATCTGTAACATTGATGCAGGAACAGGCTAACATGGTGCTGATGCACAGGGTGACTTTAATAAAGTATAGCAATGGTTGGATGTGTAGCATGTTGTCAGCAGTAAAGTGTAATGATATCCTTGAAGGTGTAGCTGAGCAGGCATGATACATTAAAGCTGTAATTAGCAATGTTGTATTGTTTTCACCAGTATTTATTCCAATTGTGTTTTGTTTGCCCATGTGCCACTTGGCTGATGTGTGTAGTTGTGTCAGCATGCGTTATACAGTGAACAGTAAGTGTGGGGTGTGTGCAACACACGTTTGCAGGTGTCCATTTGTGAACATGGTGGAGGTGCACTGTCTGCATGTACATGCATATTGAATAAATGGGCATGGTGACATGCCCTGTATTGGCCAGTGTTAACACTCCATAGTTTATATTGGTGGCCAGTATGCATTGTACTACACACATTTTGAAACTTGAGTACGCATGTGTGTGTATGACATGGGTTGACACTGTGCTGTGGGTGATGCTGTTGTTGCTATCTGTCATTGGTTTGCATTACTAAGGTTAACACTGTCCCAGCTGCATAATCCTTTAGTAATGCACACAGTTCACCTACAGGGTTGCATGGACAGTGCTATCACAAACACAAGAAATTCTCACTTATACAGTAAAAGTGCATTAGTCTCATGGACCTCTGCCATAAACTAAATTTATAATAGAAGGTGTGAAGTTGTACCAAGAAAGAGTTACATACCAAGAAGGGATAACCTCTCTGGTCAGTATCATTGGGAAAATACAAGCCCTCATTAAACATACAAGGCAAGCTTCAAAATACAAAATGGCAAGGATTCCAAAGACAACACTAAAGCTTTCTTTAGTGTTGTTTATAATCTACAGGGGAAATCTCAGATCGGGTCACAGTTAATGTAAATGGTCACAAAGCACACTTATCTGACTGACATTATCAATTTCTTGTCAGACAGTTTGAATGTGGATTTCACCACCCTGTCGTTACACAAGGGCCACATTTCCAGACCTGAAGAATGTAAAACCTGATGATTCACAGACACTCTAGTTAAAACATCTCTCTAACAAAGTACACACCACAGTGGCAATGGTACTGGACAGTGTTCCTGGCTGTGTCATACACAGGCTGACATATGAAGTCACCACTCACCTAAACACTCTGTCCAGATGCAGCCTCTATACAGGTTACATACTTGTGGAATGATGCACAGTAATGGTGTTCACAGTCCACAAGGGTTGAGCTACAATGTCTTCTACTTCTTCTTCTCCTTTCGGATGCTCCCATTAGGGGTCGCCACAGTAGATCATCTGTTCCCATTTCTTCCTGCCCTCTCCATCTTGTGCTGTCACACCATCCACCTGCATGTCCTCTTTCACCACAGCCATAAACATCATCATAGGCATTCCTCTTTTCCTGTTACCTGGCGGCTTCATCCTTAGCATTTATTTCACAATATACTTTGCATCCCTCCTCAGCACATGTACAAACCAACTTAATCCTGCCTATCTGGCTTGGTCTACTAACCTCCAAACCTGGGCTGACCCTCTAATATACTTATTCCTAATCCTGTCCACCCTCGTCACACCCAATGCAAATGTTAATATAAATTGATTAAGGGTAGAACTACAACAGATCCTGGAAACTCTCACCCTATAAGCCAGACAAATGTTATCTGGAAAGCTATGGAGCACAGCATTATGGAACTCATTAACAGATACATTATGAACCTGCAAACACTGCACCATACCCACTTAGGTTCTCTAAAGGCCAGATCATGGCTCCTACACCTAGTAGACTTCAAGCCAGTTAACAAGGCTAAAGGTGAGGGAGGGGAGGTCCAAACAGCCAAGCTATAGCACACCAGCAATTCATACCCATCCCACATTCTGGTATTATATATAACCTCAACAGACTCACCATAAATGATTGCTAGATGATGGATTGACAACTGACGCACAGATGTAGGACACACAGTAACATTTGCAGCCTCCATGTACAGTTCTATGCCAGGAACAAGTGGTATTCACCTGCACTCAGTCCTGGGACCATTCCTGTTTGGCATATAGCTTTCTTAGGTACAAGCAAACACAGTAGGGATATGTCTGCCCACATTTGATGAAAATGCATACTGTGGGCTATACTTTATTCTCCAGATGACACACACATCCTCCAAAAGGGTATCATAGAGACATATAACTGGTGTCAAACTCATGTTGTAAAGCTATAAGCCAAAGAAAGCATAGTTATCTACTTTTAGAAAACAAATTATCCCCAGAGTACCACATAGGTAGTAGCCCCCAAAATGTGGAACAGGTACTAATGTATACATAGAGCGATGTGTTTAGTCATCTCTCCTTTGATAATCACATTACCAAAGGGTTTTGGAAATCCCTCTGTGGAGCACATAAACAATAAAGGGTTTGCATGCAGATCCACAGAGGTTGTTGCACACCTATAATGATTAGTCATCTTTGCCAGACTTTGCTTGCTTTGGAACAGGATTCAAATATACCTCAAGCATAAACCCTCACTCACACTCTTCAATAGAAACTGTGATGAGTGGATGTGAAACAGATGTAGCCCAGGGATCACTGCAGTGGCTAAGCTTGTCACATGCATACAGAAGTGACCTAAGGTCTAGAAAGCGCCAGCATGCTCTGGCAAAGATAACAGATGCTTTTATGGAGAAAGCAGAGTACCCACTTATGAAATAATTGAGGTCACATATATGTATATGGCTTTACCCCACAGCTACCTTACATGTGTAATGCACATACAGTTGTCATTGTGATATGTCATACACTACAAAAATCAAAACCCACTCTCCATTGAGCAGCAGAGTCACACACAGTCAGCAAGTGTGAGATTCAAACTCCTTCCTAACTATATTATTATATAATAGCAGTATGCATTTACAGGATGTGCTATACACATTACTGGGATGTTTTTTTTTCCACAGGTATATTTGTAGGATGGTGACATCATCAGACTTGACAAAGATGAGTATACCACTTTTAAGGGGTGTGAGTAGTCTCCATAAAGGTTGCGCCTGCCCGCGGAGAGACACACATTCAGCAAGTGCAGGAATCAAACCCTTATCTAACTACATTATGACACTACAACAGTATGCATTTACTTGACGCGCTAAATACATTAGTGAGATTGAACCTTTCCACAGGTATATTTGTAGGATGGTGACATCATCAGACTTGACAAAGATGAGTATACCAGTTTTAAGGGGTGTGAGTAGTCTCTAAAATGGCTGCTCCTCCCCAGCAAGATGCACACACTGTTGGCAAATGCAGGATTCAAACCCCTATCAAACTACATTATTATATTATAGCAGTATACATTTGCATGCCACACTATACACATTATTGAAACTCTGCTTTTCCACATGTATATTTGTAGGATGGTGACATCATCAGGCTTGATAAAGATGAGTATACCACTTTTAAGGGGTGTGAGTAGTCTCCAAAAAGGTAACTCCTCCCCAGAGAGACACACACACACACAGTTGGCAAATGTAGGATTCAAATCCCTACCCAACTACATTATGATACTACAGCAATAAACATTTACACAATGCACGATACACATTACTGGGATTTTGTTTTTCCACAAGTATATTTATAGGATGGTGACATCATCAGACGACAAAGATGAGTATACCACTTTTAAGGGGTGTGAGTAGTCTCCAAAAAGGTTGCTCTCTCCCCAGGGAGAGACAGACACACACACACACACACACACACACACACACACACACACACACACACACACACACACACACACATAGTTGGCAAGTGCGGGGTTCTTAATCCAAACTAAGTACGTCTTTACACTTCAGCAAGCAATATGGAGTTACAGGGTGCAATACAGACATTACTTGCTGACAGTTTGCCCAAAGGTTTTTTTCACATTTGCTAACTTCAGCAGGCTTATCATACTAGGTGTATTGTGAGTGTATTGTATGCATAGGCCATGACCATATCATGTATGGGTTGATGCATCACATGCTGGCACACACAGTGTCAAATTGGTGGCTAAGCTCTGTCAACCCAATACTGGACAATACAGTCAAGAGGAGTAGGGTCATACAACCACAACACCAACAATATCACATAGACCTACAATATAAGTACCAGCAAAACACACACATAAATACACATTAGCATACTCGGAGAATACAAATATTAATCTGAAAAAGAGAGAGTGTCCTCCTAAGCAGACAAACAAGCAACATGAACCTCCAAGCACACACCAGAAAACATATAATACACCAAAGCAGTGTGCCTCACAACAGGCCCTAAGGCAAAACAACATGCCCAACACACTAGTAATAGGTGACTCCATAGTCAGGCACACAGATGTTCCAGTCACTCGGCTGGACAAGGGGAAGGTTACTGTCAGTTGTCTGTCAGGTGTTATGATCCGCCACATAACACAAGCACTTACATCACTCCAGAACAGGTACATATATGTCGTGTTCTTTGTACATGTCAGTGTGAATGATCTGAGACATACCTCCCAGGACAACATGACAAGAGATATACAGTAGCTCTATGATCATGTAGCCCAGGCTGGTATGACCCTGACCTTGAGTAGCATCTTACCTTCACCTACATGATACCGCAATATAACAGAAAGATGATAAACTTCAACAATTGGCTGAGCTTCTGGTGTCATTCAAAGGGGATCCAGTCTCTGTCTGCCTGTGATGACATGATAAACAAGCCTCGTTGCTTCACTAGGGATGGTTTGCACCTGTGACCCCTATGCTTCTGAATACTGGCCAAGGCTAGTGCTGTCCCCATATTACCTTTTTTAGGCAAGGCTCAAAGGTTCATAGGTTCATAGGTAGGTACTAGACTATCAGCCCTGGGGCCTATACAAGCAAAGCCAAAAAAGTACCCTGGCTTTTACCACCAAAGAAATTTATTTTCCTGTGCCACTGTCGAGCAGAGACACAGAAGTGATCCCCGGGGTGAATTTCCTATTTCCCATCCAATCATCAAGATTTTTCTTGAAGAGTGCTAATGAGGAGCTTTGCTTGATATAGATGGGTAGTTTGGTATGGGAAGTCTCTGGGACAGGAATCTATCCCTCCGGCATGTTCTATTTATTGTGGTGACAAGGTTTAGGTCCCTAGAGCATGTAGCTTAGAGGGATTGGGATTTCTTTAAGTGGAGCATGTCCAACAGCTCTATGTTTGACATAGCTTTGTATGTTAGGCAGAGATCACCTCTGAGTAGGCGATATGTGACGGAGTAAAGCTGGGTTTTTTTGAGACGGTCTGTGTAGGGCATGTGTTTGAGGCTGGTAATCTTCTTTGTGAGGTATTTATGCGGCCTTTCCAGTTGTTGTAGATGTCTTGTGAGGTACATACCAAAAGGGGCGTTGTACTCTATAATGGATATAATAAGTGATGAGTAGAGGGGAACAATTACCTCTTTTTTTCTGCATGAGAAACCTTTTGTGATGAGGTGTGCCATGTAGAAGGATTTCCTGACTACTGTGGTGATGTGATTATCAAAGGAGAGACTAGTGTCCACCTGTGTCCCAAGGTCTCTTATCATACTTTTGGTGTTAAGTATACTACTGCCTATGTTGTAGTTCATGGGTAGAGAGTTTTTACCAAAGGGGATGACAATGCACTTTTTGGCATTGAGCTTGAGGCCATGGCTTTGACACCAAGCATCTGTCTCAGTGAGGCCCTTTTGTAGGATGTCCACATCGTTAGTAGTTTCGATTATGGCTCCTAGTTTGCAGTCATCTGCGAACTTCATTAGCCAAAAACCTTCTGTGTTAGCCTGTACTTCAGAGAAGTAGATACCAAACAGGACAGGACGCAGGACTGAACCCTGTGGTATTCCACTTGTCACTGGTCTGCAGTTGGATTTGGAGTCTGCTACTTTCACAGTATAGGTTCTGTCAGTGAGCCAGTTGGCAACCCATCTTGTGACATAGGGATTTATACCTAGTTTAGTGAGTTTACCTGTAATTCTAGAGTGGGGGATGGTGTTGAAAGCCTTGGCAAGTTCTAGATAGGCTGTATGAACCACATTACCCTTGTCTACGGCTTTGGCGACTGCTTCAAAGAAGTCTATCAGGTTTAGGAGACATGATCTGCCTTTTACAAACCTGAACTGGTTGGGGTCCAGAGTTTGGAGATTACCAATGTCTTTGTTTATAAATTCCATGATGATACGTTCCATGGTCTTGCAGATCAGGCTCATCAGGCTAATGGGGCGCTTGTTCCCAGGGTCCGTGGTGGCTCCCCCCTTGTGTAGTGGAATAACCGTCATTGTGCGCCATTCAGTAGGCACAAAGCCTGAGGTGAGGCTATGACTGAACATGGTACTTAGGTGTGGTGCCAGTTTGTTCTGTAGTTCATGTAGAATGCAGACTGGGATGTTGTCTGGTCCCATGGATGCTGTGTTCCCGGGTTTGGAGAGTGTGGTTTTTACCTGTGCAGCCGTGATTACAGGAACTTTGCAATCTTCCGTTTTAGAGATGGGCTCTTTAATGGGTGAGAGGGGGATAAAGTTAGCACTGAACCTATCTGCCAGGATGTTGGCAATATCAGTTGGGTCTGTATATTTAGTGCCATTGTGCTGTAACTCAGAGCAGATCTGAGTGTTGCCATTGAGATTCTTGACATAGCTATAGAATGCTTTGTGGTTGTCTTTAGAATCAGTGGCAATTTTGTTTTCATAACTAGCTTTGGACGATTTTATCAGGGATCACAGATTCTTATTGAGGCTGACCAGGGAGCTCCTCCACTCATGGGATTTTACTCTCTTTTGCAACAGTTTCTTCCTTCTGTTGTACAGTTTGTTTATGGCAGAGGACCACCAGATTGACTTCCTTTTTTGTAGGATAGCGTCTTGGTTCTGTTAGGGATAGCACAATCCATGTACTCATTTAAGTGCTTATAAAGTGCAATTGTGTAGGATTCAGTAGTAGTAACTGTATTGTCCATCTGCATGGGTGTCATGAAGTTCACCACTTCTGTCTTAAGAAGCATGAAGTTGGCTTTGGAGACATTTTTTTAGCATGGTTTCCTTAATGTGGGGTGTGAGCAGAATGTGGATATGTAGGGTAATTAGCTTATAGTTGGATCGAACAAATGAGGCGTTGACTTCAGGTGTGGAACACCGGTCACTCAGGACAAACCAAACTCCATAACCAACACAAATAACCACAAAGTGAGCTAAATGCTACTCATTGCCAGAAGTCTTAGCCTACAAATGCACACACTCGAGGCACTTCTCAGTATGGAGAATATTGATATCTGTGCAGTAACAGAAACCTAGTTCAAGGCTCCAGAGAGCCCACTAGCACCACCAGGATACTACTCATTCCATACCTTCCAGCATCAGAACCTGGATCATAGTACATAGGGTGGGGATGGATCCATATTCATCAAGGATACCTACACCTCTCTCTACATCCTCTCTACAGGATATGTACCCATAGAATGTTACACAGCAACATTCTTCCCACTCCACAGGGGTGGGTCCACAAAAGACCCTTGGCATTCCCACTCTATGAGCCTGACAAGTCTGATCTGCAAGGCAATGGAGCCAATCATAATGGAAGTCAACAATAAAGACATCGGGAACCTTCACACAGTTGAGCACACCCAGTTTGGCTTCGTCAAATGCAGATCATGCCTCCTGAACTGGGTTGATTTCTTTGAGATAGTTACCCAGGCTACAGATGATTGAAAGGAGCTCCACACAGCCTACCTATACCTCACTAAGGCCTTTGACACCATTCCCCAGTCAGGTATCATAGATGAACTCACCAACCTGAGCATAAATCCATACATCACAAGATGGATTGCAAACTGGCTCACAGATAGAGCCCACAAATTAAGAGTTGCTGGCTACATGTCATACTCTAAACCGGTAACAACTGGTGTCCCCCAGGGTTCAGTCCTGGGGTCCCTCCTGTTTGGTATAGACTTCTCAGAAGTACATGTCAACACAGGAGGGATGTGGTTCACTAAGGTTGCTAGGAACTGTAAAGTGTTTGCCATAATAGATTCCCCGGATGACACAAATATTCTCCAGAAGGGACTCTATGAGACAGATGTGTGGTGTCAGAATCATGGCCTCAATCTCAGTGTGAAAGAATGCATAGTAATCCCCTTTGGGGAAAATAAAGTACCCACAAACTACCACATAGGTGTTCCCCCCTAAAACTGACAAGGTAATAAGGGATCTGGGGACACAAGTAGATAGTCATCTTTCCTTTGACAACTATGTTGCCAAAGTGATTAGGAAATCCTATGTGGCCCACCTAATCAACAAAGGGTTTGCATCAGGATCAAAAGAGGTAGTGGTGGCCCTCTACTCTTAAGTCATCAGGCCCATCATTGAGTACAATGCACCATTTTGGATGTACTAGACTAAGCATATCCAGCAGTTGGAGAGACCACAGAGGTACCTTGGCCTCAAACAGTTGTTTTATGCAACACAACTGGTAAAACTAAATCTGTTCTCTGTTGCATACCACCTGCTCAGAGGCACACTCTGCCTAACATACAGAGCCATGTCCAACACATAACTGTTGAACATGCTCTATCTAAGGATAACAAAATTGAGTCACACTACACACTCCAGGGATACGAACCTCATCACAACAATGAATACAACATGCTGGTGGGATAGAGTACCATCCCAGACACTTGTCTTACTGTGGAGCAGAGTCCCAGTGTACATCAGACAGAGCCGCTCGCTGACACTCTTCAATAGGAACCTTGATGAGTGGATGGGAAACAGACAATTCACGCCAGGCATGACATCAGCAGCCCCACTAGAAAGGGGCTTAGGGTACTAACTATTAGAACTAGGGCTGAGCAGACTAACCAATGGGATGGTGAAAGCTGCACAACTTGCCTAGGCTAATATATGCCTTCGTGAAGATAGTCTACTACATACCTATGAACCTATGTGACAGGTACATGTTTACAGACAGTAGATGTGTACTTCACTGTACAGTCATGTTGTAGAGCAGGCACATGCACCACATACACTGTAATGCTTACAGATACTGATGGCTATTATGTACAGTGGGTGAGATGTGCACCTCATGTCTTTTGTGCCATTGGGATGTGTACTGGGTGGGACAGTCCTAGATGGCTCCCTGTCATGGTCACCCTCTTACACACATCTCTGCCCATCCATCTTTGGCTTATTATACTGTGTTCTACCTACACATATATATAGGTATATAGGTAGGTAATAGGCTATCTGCCTGAAGGCATATATTAGTATGGCCAGAGTGTGCAGCTATCACCATACATGGGGTTAGTTCCCTAAGCCTCTGTGTAGTAGAGCTGATGAAGTGATCCATGGTGTGACAGTTCAGTTTCACATACCCTCATCAAGGCTCCTCTGGAAGAGTGTCAGTGAGGGACTCAGCTTAATGTAGGTTGGGAGCCTGTTCCAAAGCAAGGGAAGTCTGTGAGTTAGTAATGTATCCCTCTATGTTCTATTTATTGTTGTGATGATTATATCCCTAGAGCATGTGGCACAGTGAGCTTGGGTTTACTTCAGATAGAGCATGTACATCAGTTCTGCATTGGACATGGACCTATCTGTTGGGCAGAGATCGCCTGAGTAGACAGTATGCAACAGAGTACAGATTGAGTTACTTCAGTCTTGTTGCATGGGGCAACTGTTTGAGGCTAGTAATTCTCTTGTTGAGGTACTTCAGTGGTCTTTCCATCTGCTGAAGGTGCCTAGTCAGATTCATCACAAGTGTGTCGTGGTACTCTCTGATGGTTCTGATGACTGATGAGTAGAGGGAACCTCCTTTTACCTACATGCAAAGACTCTGGCAATTTGTGGGAACACATAGCATGATTTTCTAACCACTTTGTGAATGTGTTTCTAAAAGTAGAGTTGACTGTCCACATGTCCATAGATCCCTTATTATTAACTCCATATTTAGGGTGTTGGCACCTATGTGGTATTTGTATGACTGTAGCTCGAGGCCATAATTTTGACACCACAACTGTCTGACTGAGACCCTTTTTAAGGATGTCTCTGTTGTCCCAAACATTGATTATGACAACCTTTTTGCAGTCATTCACAAAATTTGCTAACCATAGCCCTTGTGTGTTTGACTGTATTTCTGAAAAGTATACACCAGACAGAAAGGGTCCCAGGACTAAGCCATGGGGGACAGCAGTTGTTACCAGCTTACAATCCAACAGGGTGATCACAATTCTTACCTTGTGGGATCTATCTGTGCCCCAGTTGGCAATCCATCAGATGACATACATGTTTATGCACAGGTTGTTGATTTTGTGGATACGACATGTGTGTGGGATGTTGGAAAAGGGCTTTTCAAGGTCTATGTAGGCCATGTGGAGCTCATTTCATTGATGTATGTCCTGGGTAACTGCCTTGAAAACTGTCTTGCAGGTTTAGGGACCATGATCTGCCCCTGACCAAACCAAAATGGGTAGGGTTGGGTGTTTGTAGGCTCCCAATAGCTCTGTTTATGAGTTCCATAATGATGGACACCATGGCCTTGCAGATCAGGCTTATTAGGCTTATAAGACAATAGTTCCCATGGTCTGTTGTGCACCAGCACTTGTGGAGTGTGTCAAACATTGCTGTAACCCATTCAACAGTTTCATATCCTGTACAGAGGGTGAGTCTCAACAGACTGTTCAGGTGCAGGGTCTGCTTGTTTTGGAGTTCACATATGACACAGCCAAGGACACCATGTCATCTCATAGACACCATGTTTGTAGGTTTGGATAGAGCTGTTTAACCATTGTATATGTGATTTCTGGCTTTTCACAATTTCCTGGTATGGTAATGGGCCCTTTTGTCAGTGAGAGGGGGATAAATATGTATGAACCTGTCTGACAAGATGTTGGCAATGTCAGTCATGTACATGTATTCATTTACACTTTGCACTGACTCAGAACATATATGAGTTTACATTGATATTTATGACATAGCTAAAGAAAGCTTCATGGTTATCTATGGACTCTTTGGCAATATTTTTGCCAGAACATGGCTTGGATAATGTTAGGAGTGCTCATTGTTTCTTGACGATACTGATCAGAGATTTATTGATCTTCTTTGGATTTTCACTTTCTTTGAACAACTTAAGTACTTGTATTACATAGTTTGATTATGACAGGGGTCCAATATATTATATCGGTCTGTTTTCATATCACTGTGTGCGCAAGGCAGGATTGGTGAATAGTGACATGTATCTGGAGTAAGAATTGCAACTGCCAGATATGTGTGGCCCACTGCTGTACTCAGACATAAGTGTGTGAGCATGCCCAGTATGACCTTTCAGTATGTTGTTGACTGACATTAGCTTTATTTGTTTAAGTGTGTGAGCATGCCCAGTGTGACCTTTTAGTATGTTGTTGACTGACATTTGCTAAATTTGTTCAAGTGTGTGAGCATGCCCACTATGGACATATATATATATATATATATATATATATATATATATATATGCGTGAAAATTCAAGTTGGTTTTTACTTCAGGGCTCACCTTTGTGTTGTTCATCGACAGGAAGCACGCTGTGCCTGCAGAGCTTCCATGAGTCAATTTGCATAGACTTATCAACATTTCTACATACAGGGTGGACAGCTATTATTTGTACATTTCTTCCGTGGGGGCACACCTGATTGTTACTATGGGTGTACATAGGATGAGGGGTACACCTGACACTTATACACATTTGCTAGGCCTGCACTGCTATGTCAAGTACTCTATTTCAGTCTGTACTGTTGCCTATCATACTGGCATGAGGCATACCACTGTACTACAAACCTTAGCTTCCAATTACACACATATTAGTTTGTGACTTCATCGCCTACCCAACCCACATCACACTGCCTGGCCTGCTGTTATCTGTCTGCATAGGCCTGGGGGGAGGTTACTCATAAGCCTCTTCAGAGGGCATGATACAGCATTTGTTTGTGTTTGTGTTTGTCTACAATTGTCCTGCTAGCTGTGACTGTTAGGTATGTGACCCCCCCAACTGGTATGTGTGAGTGACTTAAGTTTTGTTTCTGTCAGTGAAATGCTCTCATGGCTTAGTGGTTCAGTACTGTGACTATAGTGCACAGTATCCTGAGTTCGAGCCCTGTCACTGCTTTTTATTATCCTTCTGGGCAGACCTGACTGGTTAAGGAACAGTAAAACAGGTGTGAGCATGTTTACCCAACTTTGCTTGACTTTGCCCAACATTGACCAACTTTGCCCGACGTTGCGCTGGTTAGCACAGTGCGTAGCTATGCCCAATTGTATTTAAATATATTCAATACTGGTAAAATGTGTTTAGCAGTGCTTTATATTTCTTAAAATAGGGCACTGATGCCTCAGGTGGTGCTGCAGGGCTGCCTATGTTGGATGCACATAGTACACTCCCTATACATGTTTGAAAACAGGTAGTGTCAAGTTAGGCATCCCTTTTACTGTATGCGCGAGTCAGAGAGAGGTGTTTTTTCCAGGGTTCCTACTGAATCAGTGTATGTGCTATGCGTTACCTCTTTGCCAAGGCCAGGGCATGCTGGGCAAGCCCCCTTCTGCCTACTGGGACAGTAGCCGTGTCATGCTGTGCCTGCGCAGGCCTTGGCAATGGTGGGGGGGGGGGTGTTTTGCCCTGCCCCATGCTGTTCCTGCTGCAGCTGTTTCTGCAGGATCATATTATGTAGCATGGCACATACCATAACAATTTGGGTACATATAGTTGGTGAGTACTGCAAGGCTCCACCAGATGTGTCGAGGCAGCGGAACCATGACTTGAGCATCCCAAACACATGCTCAATTATGTTTCTGTTTGTGCGTGTGCCTTATTATGGAATTCTTGTTCAGGTGTGTGTGTATTTTGGATGGGTGTCATCAGTCACGGCTCCAGTGCGTATCCAGCATCCCCCACTAGGTGACCATCAGGGATGTCCCCATTGGCAAATCTCTGGTACAGCTGCGTCAGATGCCAGATGTGGGAATCGTGATAGCTTCCCGGGCAGCCAGCACACACATTCATTATTATGCCCTGGGCATCGCACATGACCTGGCAGTTGATGGAGGGGAAGCCCTTGTGGTTGATGTAGACCCTACCCCGCTCACCAGGTGGTGCTTTGATGTGTATGTGCGTGCAGTCTATTGCACCCAATACCTCAGGGTATTCTGCTATTTGGTGGAAAAGATACATATTGCTGGCAAATGCCTCAGGGGAAATGGGGAAATATACGTGGCCACCGACATGTGCTGACATGGCATCCAGGAAATGGTGGAGTACCCTGGATGCTGATGCCTGTGAAATCCCCATCATATCACCAGTTGGTCTTTGGAAGGTACTTGTAGCTAGTATTCTTAGGCCAACACATACCTTGGTATCCACTGGATGGGTTCCCCTCTGTTGGTTCTGTGTGTGAGGCATGGCCAGCACAGCTCAACAATTTGCTGTAGGAGGTCTCTGTCCACCCTATAGTGCTCCACTATCTTCAGCTCATGTAGCCCCTGGTAGGTTACTCTGGATCTGTACACTCTTCTCTGTCTCCTCACTGTGGGTTGCTCAGCAGCATTCACAATATCACTACCCTCAGCACCTTGTACATGTTGGTTTATGATAGCAAGAGCAGCGCATAACATTTTGTCTGACTTAAGCTTTTTAAGCTTTCCCTCTTAGTATACTGCAGTGTTGCAGAGTTCTTGAGAAAAATCAAGGGGGAATGGTGTTTGCAGAGTTTAAAGTGCTGGGCTGGGCTGGTCTAGTCTGCTGCCTGTGTAACTGGCTGATTCTGATATATTTCACCTGTCAGCTCTGCTAGTTCTCCTTGGTTAACTTCCTACTACTTCTTTTCCTTCCTTTTGCCTTTTTGTTTCCGCCCGGGGGGAAGCACCGCACAAACAAGCAAAAATGCGTGTACACACTGTGTGCATGTTTGCAAGGAGTTTCCTATCTTTTAACAGTGTGCACCTTTGGTTTGAGGTTTTCAAATAGGACAACTGTAGGCATGCCTCTTGCAATCCTGAGCAACTCAAAGCAAACATAAGCCACTGTGCTCCAATTAGCTTACACACCCCCTCATGATGTCACCTATATTCTGCTCTACTACTACTCCTACTCTTGGGACATGCCTCAAATGCTGGGGAAACTTGAAATTCACTATCCTTATCCTCATTTGCATAGGATTGCCTACTAATGCATGGTTACATCTCTCACACTGAGCTTCCCCGCTTAGCAACCACTACTCAGTGGCCATGTTGTCTTCAGCCTGCCATTCACCTGCATGGCAGAATAAGCTTTTTAGTGAAAATGTCTATTTTTGGCTTTTTTTAAATTATTTTCTTGTTTTTATAAGCGCTGCATGTTTGTGTGGTGCTGCGCTATGCTTAAACATCGGAGATTGGGGGAAAAAAAGTTAAATGTTTATATTTTTAAACATTTTAAAATGCCAATGGCCTTATATTTGGCCATTGGCATGCTTCCTCAACTGTATGCATCCTTTATTTGGAGCTGTCATAGCTCCATTTAGCTATTTGCAGAACTGTACTCCGTTACCAACGGAGTACATTTCTGCAGCTAACACTAATCTTCCACGGACAGGTTAGTGTTTCCTGGATCACAAATTTACCTCATTTGTATGGCTTTCACCAGAAAATTAGGTAATTTGCATACCATGACGCTGTCCGTGCAAGAGTAGCTTTAGCAGCTCTCATGCATGCCCCTGCCAGCTGTACCTGAATCGCACGGCAGACCTATTGCTGGCGTGAGCTCCTGCACTCTTCTTGCACTCCGTACAAGCTTTCGTAAATCCGGCCCAAAGCTTTGTAAGTCAAGCAGAGATCATCTTTTAGTAGATAATATAAGACAGAGAATAGCTGGACTTTTTTGAGTCTGTCCATGTAGGACATGAGTTTAAGGCCTTGGATCCTCTTTGTGAGATACTTTTGTGGCCTTTCCAACTGTTGCATGTGTCTAGTGAGGTACATGCCAAATGGGGCATTATACTCTATGATTGGCCTAATGAGGGAGGAGTAGAGAGAGATGATGGCCTCTTTCTTCCTAGATGCAAAACCCTTGGTAATGAGATGTGCCACACAGAAGGACTTTCTGACCACAGTGGCAATGTGGTGGTCGAAGGAGAGGTTGCTATCAACCTGTGTCCTCAGATCCCTTATAATGCCTTCAGTGTTCAGTGGGCTCCCATCGATGTGGTAATTAACAGGAACTGAGTTTTTCCCGAAGGGGATGACGACGCATTATTTGGCATTAAGCTTAAGGCCATGTTTTCAACACCAGTCATTGGTCTCATTGAGGCCTTTCTGTAGGATGTCTACATCACTTGAGGAGTTAATAATGACTCCCAGCTTGGAGTCGTTTGTGAACTTGGTCAGCCAGAGTTTCTCCGTGTTGGCTTGGACTTCTGAGAAGTAGATGCCAAACTGGAGAGGACCCAGGACCAATCCCTGTGGGACTCCACCTGTGTCTGGTCGGCAGTCTAACTTGGAGTCCACTACTTTCACACTGTGAATTCTATCTGTGAGCCAATTTGCAACCCACCTAGTGATATAGGGGTTGAGGCCTAGTTTGGTGAGTTTATCAATAGTTCCTTAGTGGGGAATGGTATCAATGGCTTTGGCCAGATCGAGGTAGGCTGTATTAACTGCCTTGACCTCATCCACAGCTCTGGTGACTGACTCAAATAAGTCAACTAGGTTGAGCAGGCATGATCTGCCTTTCATAAAACTAAATTGCATGGGATCTAGAGTTTGGAGATTCCCTATATCCTTGTTAATTAGGTCCATGATGATGTGCTCCATAGCCTTACATATCAGGCTTGTCAGGCTAATGGGGTTATAATTCCCAGGGTCTGTAGTTGCACCGCCTTTATGGAAAGGGATGACTATAGCAGTGCACCATTTGGTAGGGACAAAGCCTGAGGTGAGGCTGTGATTGAACAGGGCACACAGATGTTGTGCCAGTTCACTTTGTAGTTCATGTAGAACACATCCAGGGATATTGTTGGGTCCCATGGAAGCTGTATTCTTGGCCTTGGACAATGCACCTTTAACCTGTGCTGCAGTAATGCTGGGTTCCTGACATTCCTCCGGTATTGTGATTGGTCCTTTGGGGAGAGAGGGGTAAATTTGCCACTGAATCTGTCAGCCAGTATGTTGGCAGCATCTGTTGGTTCAGTATAGTAGGTACCATTGTGCAGTAAATCAGAGCAAACATGGGTATTACCATGGAGATTCTTGGTATAACTATAGAAGGCTTTGTGGTTGTTTTTAGTGTCTGCCGCAATTCTGCCTTCATAGCTGGCTTTAGAGGTTTTGATGAGGGATCTCAACTTTTTTGTTGAGGCTAATAAGGGAGTTTTTCCAGTTTTGGGACTTCACCTTTTTCTGCACCAATTTCTTCCTTCTGTTGTAGAGTTTATTAATGGCAGGGAACCACCAGATTGGCTTCATTTTTTTGGAGGAGAGGTCTTGGTTCTATTGGGTATGACTAGTTCCATGCATTTAGGTATGTGTTCGTAGAGTGCATTGGTGTATGACTCAGCAGTCATGCATCTATTTTCCATTGACATGGGTGCTGCGAAGTTAGCCACCTCTGTTTTAGAAGCCCAAAGTCAGCTTTGGAGAAGTTTTTCATGGTGGTTACCTTTGCAGGGTGTGTGGGTAAGATATGGGTTTCCATGGTGATTAGTTTATGGTTGGATCTAACCAGGGAGGAATTGACTACTGGTGTACAGCAACAGTTGCCCATGTTAGTAATAACCAGGTCAAGGATGTTGCTTCCTCTTGTGGGAGTAAGAATGAGCTGGTCCAGAGCATTGGAAGTGATGAATTCCAGAAAGTGTTGGGCCAGTGTATTTGTGCATGAGCAGTTTTCCCATTTGATGGAGGGGTAGTTGAATTCACCTAGCGTGAGAGTATTGGGTTGGACCTTAATAGTTTCCAGGGTGGTAAGGAACATGGAGTGAGAGTCTTGGGACATGGTTGGGGACCTATAGCAGGCTACATCCCAAATCGCCGTCTTGCCCAATGTTAGTTGTAGCTGAAGTATCTCAGATGCATTATGCTGGGCTACTAGTCTCGGGGTGTGCATATCCTTTATGAATATGGAGACACCACCACCTTTGGAGCTTTGGTCCATGTTCTAGGGCCGAAAGATGTGGAATGAGTTATAGCCTGGTGGTGCAGGGGTGCTTTCTGCTGCTTTAAACCAGGTCTCCATTACAGTACAAATGTCGATGTTCTCCATTTTGAGGAGTGCTTTGAGCAAATGAGTCTTGAGGTTTAGACTTCTAGCATTGAGCAGCATTACCCTCAGATTGCATTTATTTACAGCTGTTATGGTGGTAATTTGTTCTTTGGAACATTGTCTAAAAAGGCACTATAGGGGTGACAAGAGCCTTAGCCAGTATCCGGAAACACAGGGGTGACAGATGCAGGCCATCTCTGGCAAAGCATCAAGGTTTGTCAACCATGTCATCCCAAGCAGGAAGATACTGGATCCCCTTAGAATGACACCAGAAACCTAGCCAATTGTTGAAGTCAATTATTTTTGGCTTGTACTGCGGTATCATTCTGGCCAATGGTATGATGCTGGTCAGGGCTAAGGTCGTACCTGCCTGGGCCACATAATCCGAGAGCTCCTCCATGTCTCTTTTCATGTAGTCCCGGGAGGTGCATCTCAGGTCATTCACACCCACATGGACAGTGACCGAGTTATACTTGGACTTGTGTAGTGACCTGAGTGCATGTGTTATGTGTCGGATTCTGTCACCTGATAGACAGCTGACTGTTATGCTAAGTTTTGTTTGAATTTAGTTAGAATGGGATACTTTAAAATTGCTTACTAGTCTGAGAATCTCTGGTCAGAGTGTCTGAAAGATTTACCAGTGACTGTTTTTACTTTGGATTCTATGTTATAGTTTAAAGATACTGTAATAATGGAGTCTTCAGATGATCCTTTATATGAATTCTTGCTGTGGGGAAAGTGATGCCATTCTATGACCAGGTAGTCTGACCCCCCCCCCCCCAGACTGGGGGCTGGACAGACACTGAAGGCTTTGTCTTCATTCACAGAACCATTAGCCCTTGCTTCCTCCTTCATAGCATATCATAACATGCCAATCATCTGCATGATTTCTTCTAGACCTAATGTCCCTTACTCAAAATGAAAATGTTGGTACATCTAACTGGGCAGGCTGTGATGTGTGGCTGAAGTTCTTGCTCTGCCCCAGGATCATATGACGGTCATGCTTCGTTTGATTTTCGCATCCCCCTAGGCATATTTCCTTTTAGGTACTGGGGTCCACCACAGCTGAATGAAGAATCAACACTCCCCCTCCCCCCAGAATAAGCGCACCCATCCTCCCTGCCACACAATCAAGTGCCCGAGCCACTAATTTAACAATCGTCACCTGGGCAATATTCATACCACTACACTACCAGCGAGGTAAACAGCTATAAATTCCTAAAGGCTTGGTAAGTTTATGGTCTCAGGAGAGGGAAAGAATGCAGTTATAAATATCATTTAATAGTATAAAAAAATGTGAATCCTTAGAGCTTGAATAACTTTATGACTCCAGTAGGAGTGAAGTAACCAAGAACAGTGGATATCTGCTGGGTGTGTCCTTTTCTTAGATTGAAACTTTATAGTGTGACGTGAATAATGTAAAAGCAAGGGAGACAGATTCTGAAAGAAAATATCTTGAGACTTAATTAGTTAACAATGTGATGTGCATTGAAGAAGCTTACTAGGTATGCAATATCACAGAGTGGCAAAAACTACTAAATCATGCTTTTTTTCATATGTAAAAGTATGTGGATCATTTTATAGAAAGGAAAACACGCTCTACGGGAAAGGAAATATTCCACTACTGTATTTGTCCTTTCAGATGACCTGTATGAGACAGTCAGTTGTAAATCATTTGCAGAACACTGAGCATCAGGAGTACATTTTGTGCTGCATTATGTCATTCATTAAATCACAAAAGACAGGACAGATTTAGTCTCACCTTACTTCAGAGTGCTTAGACATTTGTCTCCACTAAGTACATGACTTTTGATGATAAGGCAGTAACAGATGTAATATGTCAGTTAGGAGATACAGCTTCTGTTTCCAAACAATAATTTCACTTGCAGCTTCCAAATAAAGATGGGTGACAATCATTCATTTTATCATATTCTTAGTTTAACCACTATAATTGATACTAATCACATTTGCCACAGGATGAAGACCTAATGGCTATAGGTTGATGGTGGTTATTTACTGACCACAATACTCTGTCCTGCACTACAAGTGTTGCAGACAGATTCTACCATGATGCAGGGTCTATGACAAAGCTAACAGCTCTAATATCTTAAGGAAACATCGAAAGAAATGTAATTTGTCAGGCTGGTAATGTTGATTAATAAAGTATAGGGCTCCCTATAGATATGGACACTTCCTACTGTCATAGCTACTGCTCCTTAACTTGTGTAGTTTACTTTGGTATGTCTCTTCTTTGGATAACATAAACAAAATTCATGTATCAATGTCCTTGTTCTTGTGCTTCCTCACAATCTTAGCAACAGCCCTGTAGTTTCGAGACCCACTCTTACATTTTTCATAAAGAACTAAACAGCCAAAGAGGTGAGTTTCATTCATCATTAATTCTAATGTCTCATTGAATTCAGTTCTTGTCTTCATTAGACACAAAGCGTTTTATAAGAGTCGCTATTCATTTGAAAATATTTTCATGGTTTGAGAATTCAATTTTTGAAGTACGTTGTGCCTCTGAAATACAGTGTTCCTCATTGTAAATCATTCTGAAATACTGATCTGGATAGTCTAAAAAACAACTATTAGATACTTTTGTGTCTGTGAAACAAAGTTTTCCTGGTTGTAAATCAGTCTAAAATACACAACTAGAGCTGTGAAGGCCACCGGGACATGTATAATGACATAAGTAATACAGCTGAGGGCACTTATTCTGTGTGTATCAAACTACTAAGCAAGATAAAAGTGTTTTTTTAATCTCATGCTTCAGATATCATAGAAAGGTTGATAACATAAGACCACGCTTCAGTGCAATGCATTACTACCTGATTCTCATGTTAAGTATGTGGTAGGGTGACTGTAGAAGCATACGACAATGTTTAAAAACAGCTGTACACTGCTGGCACATTGTATTTTATTGAAATTACTATCAAATTTCAAGATCTGTATCAGGATTCATTTTTTTGTTAATCCTGGCCACAGCATTTATGAAATGTGTAATACCAAATCAAGATTGTTTTCTATAGGGGAAAGATAACTGCATCACAGTTATCGATACATGCCTTATTTTACACTGCACTCAGCAAAATTGTTATCTTTGGATCATATAGCTATTAGATAACATTTCCTGCACTTTCTGTCCAGCAGCCAATGAGCTCCTTCAGAGGCTGTTTCCTGACAGTCATTTGGGAAGGAGACCTGCATTTGCAAGGGTTCAGCACATTCTGGAGTGGATTTGTTTTAGGCTGTAACAGAACAAATTACAGTATTAAGAAAACATCCTTCTATTGTAAAGTACAGAATTCCCACCAGAAATGTTGGATAAAGTACAGCAATTGTTCTACTTTGATTTGGTGTTTCTGGAAGGTCATATATTAATAAGGCTGAACTGCTTTATCATTACCAACAATATTTTCCCAAGGTAGGCCACTATGCCCTGGCTTGGATGGGGTTACAATAGTTATTTTTTAACCTGTTATGTCTATTTTTTATCTAAATCAGCAAAATGTGTCAATCTGCTGTTTTTGCAGTAAGCTAAGCATTTCTTGCTGAGTCGCACAATGATGGTTTTCTTTTTTGAACATTACAGAATGGTGAAACAATTTACAATGTCAAATGTTGCTTTCAAATGTACAGTATTCTTGCAATCAAGTATTACATCAACAGAATAAATGCTTAAGTGTTGCACATAGTTTTAATGACTAGCATCATTAACTGCATACCTTGTAAATATATGATCATCATGGGAAATTATAAACATAATCAGATGGGTTCTACTACAAGTGCTTGATTCCCAAACATTCAAAAACCAATACTTGACAGTCTTATAACTAGTGTAGACTGCCACTTGCAATCAAACTCATGAGTTTGAGCAAGGTAAGTACTGCAGTTGTAAGGAGGAAGTGGGAGGAAGATTTTAGAGTTAGGGTGCAGGACAGGAATTTTAGGATTAGAGTACAAATGAGACCTTTATGGTTAGGGAGAGGAATTAGCGTTTTATGTTAAGGGGTGAAGACCTGAGTTTGGATCTAGGTGGGAGTGTTGGGGTTAGAGTTGGGGATCTGGTAGGGCTGTACAGTTTTATGGTGTTGTGAGGGCTACATAGGAACAGGAGATCAGACTAGTGGGAATTTGTGCACTTGCTCGTTTGAGCCAGTGGCAGTGAGCAAGTGCACCGCAAGCTACTAGCATGCAAGTCACTGTATTAGACTGAATCAGAAGCATTTAAACACTAACTTAGACATACACATATTTGTTTTTATTTCATGGATCATTTGGTAATTATTTTTTTTACTTTTTATTTTCTTACTAGGTAAACCCACAAAGCTCGAATTCCTCTTTTCATGGATGACCTGGAAGTATCATAAGATTAAGTTACACACTTTTTGCTAGCAGAGAATCTTCTTCTTTTTCTTTCGGCTGCTCCCGTCAGGGGTCACCACAGCAGATCAACTGTTTCCATTTCTTCCTGTCTTCTGCATCTTGCTCTGTCACACCAACCACCTGTATGTCCTCTCTCACCACATCCATAAACCTTATCTTAGGCCTCCCTCTTTTCCTGTTACCTGGCAGCTTCATCCTTAGCATCTTTTTCCCAATATACTCTGCATCCCTCCTCAGCACATGTCCAAACCAACGTAATATTGCCTCTCTGGCATTGTCTCCAAACCTTCCAACCTGGGCTGACCCTCTAATATACTTATTCCTAATCCTGTCCATCCTCGTCACACCCAGTGCAAATCTTAACATCTTCAACTCTGCCACGTCAAGCTCTGACTCCTGCCTTTTTGTCAATGCCACTGTCTCCAACCCATATAACATAGCTGGTCTCACTACCCTCCTGTAGACCTTCCCCTTCACTCTTACTGGTACTCATCTGTCACAAATCACTCCTGACACTCTTCTCCACCCACTCCATCCTGCCTGTACTCTCTTCTTCACCTCTCTTCCAAACTCACCATTACTCTGAACTGTTGATCCCAAGTATTTAAACTCATCCACCTTTGTCACCTCTACTCCCTGCATCCTCACCATTCCTCTATCATCCCTCTCATTCACACACATATATTCTGTCTTAGTCCTGCTGATCTTCATTCCTCTTCTCTCTAGAGCATATCTCCATCTCTCCAGGGTCTCCTCCACCTGTTCCCTACTCTCACTACAGATCACAATGTCATCTGCAAACATCATAGTCCACGGGGACTCCTGTCTGATCTCGTCTGTCAACCTGTCCATCACCATTACAAATAAGAAAGGGCTCAGAATTGAACCTCAATGTAATCCTACCTCCACCTTAAATTTATTTTTATTTATTTTATTTTACATTTGTTGACCGGGCTAGTCTAGCTGGATACATGTCCATTTTCAGTAGAGGCCCCTGGGAGAAAAGTTCCATGTGCAAAACAATATGAATAAAACAATAAACAATATATAATAGACCAAAATAGAATAGAACAAAATATCATAAAAAACATTTTAAGTATGGTCATGAAAAAGTCTACAGAATAATATCATAAAAACATATTTTAAGTATAGTCATGAAAAAGTCTACAGAAGAATATATGCAATGTATACGACGGTAAAGCAGTTAAACAATGATTATAATAAAGAAGTAAATATGAAGAATTCAGTCACAGGATTCATAATAAGCAGATTTAGAAGGGAAGGGTAGTTTATGCAGGTGGTTGTAGTGAGAAGAAACAGCAGTTAGTCAGGTATAATACAGGAACATAACCAGTGTTTATTGAGATGAAGCTTGAGCTTCTTTTTGAAAAGTTTATAAGAGCAGAGAGTTGTAAGTTCAGTGGGTAGAAGATTCCATAGCTTACCAACGGTGTTACAGAAGAGGGAGTCACCTGCTAAATTGTTAGCTCTGCAGGTGTTAAACAGTAGTTTATTAGCAGAGCGTACGTTTTTAGGATTATGGTAGGGGGTAAGTAGGCTTGAGAGTATAGGAGTATTCGAGGGTTGATACAGTCTTTTATGGGCAATAGTAAGCTGTGAAAAATGAAGATGCTGCAGAAATTCTAACCAATCAAGTTGTATAAGATTTAGACAGTGATGAGTTTGGAAAGGAGAGGCAGCAGCAAATCTGGCAATATTATTATAGGATACAGTCAACTTGTTAATGTTGGTTTTAGAAAGGTTTGTATAGATGGGTGAGGCATAGAGTAGAGTAGAAATGAGATGAGTTCTGGCTATAGCAGTCCTGGCTGTTGGAGTAAGAAAGGGTTTGATTCTATAGAGGGCACCAGTCACTCCCACCGCAGACCTTACCGCTGTCACACTACCCTCATACATATCCTGTACCACTCTTACATACTTCTCTGACACTCCCGAATTCCTCATACAATACCACAACTCCTCTCTAGGCACCATGTCATATGATTTCTCTAAATCCACAAAGACACAATGCAACTCCTTCTGACATTCTCTGTACTTCTTCATCAAAACTCTCAAAGCAAACATCGTATCTGTAGTGCTCTTTCCTGGCATGAAACCATACTGCTGATCACTAATCATCACCTCCCTTATTAACCTAGCTTCCACTACTCTTTCAGAATAAAGGAAGTAAACCCAGAACTGCATTATGAATCTCATTTATAGCAGATTGCCTTTACCTTCCAGTAGACACATCTTTATTATTTTTTTATTTATTTAGTTATTTATATATTTTTTAAGGAAGCCAGTGACCAGCTTTATAATCTTCAGTACAGAAGAGCAGTACAAAAAAGTGGAGTAGACCGGATTCACCACAACAGTGACATCATAAACATTATGCAACATAACATAGTGGTTAACATGATATATATCTGACAGCCGCTCTTTACCCAGAGCCAGCAATCAAGCACCCCCAATCCTCACCACTGACACCAGTGAGAGGCAGTCACTAAAAACAGGAATGGATTTATACAGTTTTTCAAATGCGGCTCTTTACATCAAACACAATTTCCCCCAAGAGCACACAGGAAACATGCTCCATTGAGACTGCACTGTCTGTCTCTCCAGATCACAAACAAGATGCACCTTGGAGCACTGTGTCCCAGTTTCAAGTATCTGACACACATACTTGAATATCTGATTTTTCACACACACACACACACACACACACACACACACACACACACACACACACACACACACACACACACACACACACACACGGGAAAGGTTGACACAGATTCAACAGCTGTGTCCCCTCTCTTCAGACTGCAAGGTAGATTGCTAACCATTTATACTGTGTCAGATTAATACTGATATAAATGGTAGTGTGTGATCAAAGCAGTAAGGTTTATCAGAGTGCCGCAGTGTCACTAAAATAAGCACAAGTATTCTGAAGATGTTAAAAGTATTCTCTAAAAGACCAGCCACAATGAAAAAACATAAAATATTTAATAATGATAATAAAATAGAAACACAGCAGGACACCTAATATATAGTTACAATAAACAACAGAGTTTTCAGTCACAGAAAATATAAAAATAACACAGCTGGATAGAATCTCACAGATGCAGAAAAATAAATAATACTAACCTAATCTCACCATACTTTTTCTAATTGAACTAAAGAGAACTTGCCCCTAATTAACTCACTTATTATCGCAAGCAAGATGTACTGCTGAGATGCTTTTTTTCACATGCAAAATGAGATATTACATACTAAATGAACTGTACAATTAACAACTGAACAACTACTGAATTGTGATAACTGACATAAATCTTTTATATCTTTTATAGGTTCATAGGTTCATAGGTAGGTACTAGGCTATTGGTCCTAGGGCCTATATAAGCCTAGCCAAAAAATGTACCCTGGCTTTCGCCACCCAAGAAAATTATTTTCCTGTGCCCCTGTCGAGCAGAGCCACAGAAGTGATCCCTGGGGTGAATTTCCCATTTTCCATCCAATCATCAAGATTTTTATTGAAGAGTGCTAATGAGGAGCTCTGTTTGACATAGATAGGTAGTCTGTTCCAGAGTATGGGAAGTCTCTGGAATAGGAATCTATCCCCCCAGCATATTCTGTTTATTGTGGAGACAAGGTTTAGGTCCCTAGAGCGTGTAGCTCGGAGGGATTGGGATTTCTTTAAGTGGAGCATGTCCAACAGCTCTGGGTTTGACATAGCTTTGTATGTTAGGCAGAGATCGCCCCTTGAGTAGGCAATATGCGATGGAGTAAAGCTGTAGTTTTTTGAGACGGTCTGTGTTGGGCATCTGTTTGAGGCCAGTAATCCTCTTTGTGAGGTATTTCTGTGGTCTTTCCAGTTGTTGTAGATGTCTTGTAAGGTACATACCAAAAGGGGCGTTGTACTCTATAATGGGTCTAATGAGTGATGAGTAGAGGGGAACAATGACCTCTTTTTTTCTGGATGAGAATCCTTTTGTGATGAGATGAGCCATGTAGAAGGATTTCCTGACCACTGTGGCAATGTGATTATCAAAGGAGAGACTACTGTCCACCTGTGTCTCAAGGTCTCTTATCACATTTTCGGCATTAAGTAGACTACCAGCTATGTGGTAGTTCATGGGTACAGAGTTTTTACCAAAGGGGATGACAATACACTTTTTGGCATTGAGCTTGAGGCCATGACTTTGACACCAGGTATCTGTCTCAGTGAGGCCCTTTTGTAGTTTGTCCACATTGTTAGGAGTTTCGATTATGGCTCCCAGTTTGGAGTCATCTGCAAACTTTATTAGCCAAAGACCTTCTTTTTAGCCTGCACTTCAGAGAAGTAGATACCAAACAGGAGAGGACCCAGGACTGAACCCTGTGGTACTCCACTTGTCACTGGTCTGAAGTCGGACTTTCACAGTGTGGGTTCTGTCCATGAGCCAGTTGGCAACCCATCTTGCGACATAGGGATTTATACCTAGTTTAGTGAGCTTATCTATAATTCCAGAGTGGGGGATGGTGTTGAAAGCCTTGGCAAGATCTAGATAAGCTGTGTGAACCATTTTACCCTCATCTATGGCTTTGGTGACTGCTTCAAAGAAGTCAATCAGGTTTAGGAGACATGATCTGCTTTTACAAATCCAAACTGGGTAGGGTCCAGAGTTTGGAGATTACCAGTGTCTTTGTTTATGAGTTCCATGATGATACGTTCCATGGCCTTGCAGACCAGGCTTGTCAGGCTAATGGGGTGGTAGTTCCCGGGGTCCGTCGTAGCTCCCCCTTTGTGGAGTGGGATAACTGTTGTGGTGCACCATTCAGTGGGTACAAAGCCTGAGGTGAGGCTATAATTGAACATGGTACTTAGGTAGGGTGCCAGTTCATTCTGTAGTTCATGTAGAACACAGCCTGGGATATTGTCCGGTCCCATGGATGCTGTGTTCTTGGCTTTGGAGAGTGTGTTTTTTACCTGTGCAGCTGTGATTATAGGAACTTTGTATTCTTTAGTATAGAGATGGGCCCTCTAGGGTTTGAGGGGGGGTAAAGTTAGCACTGAACCTATCTGCTAGGATGTTGGCAATATCAGTTGGTTCTGTATATTTTGTGCCATTGTGCTGTAACTCAGAGCAGATCTGAGTGTTCCCATTGAGATTCTTGACATAGCTATAGAATGCTTTGTGGTTCTCTTTAGAGTCAGTGGCAATCTTGTTTTCGTAACTAGCTTTGGAGGATTTTATGAGGGATCTCAGCTTCTTACTGAGGTTGATCAGGAGGTTCCTCCAGTCATGGGATTTTACTCTTTTTTGCAACAGTTTCTTTCTTCTGTTGTAAAGTTTGTTTATGGCAGAGGACCACCAGATTGGCTTCCTTTTTTTGGAAGATAACATCTTGGTTCTATTAGGGATAGCATGATCCATGCACTTGTGTAAGTGCTTATAAAGTGCATTTGTGTAGGATTCAGCAGTCATACCTCTATTGTCCACCTGCATGGGTGTCATGAAGTTTGCCACTTCTGTCTTAAGAAGTGTGAAGTTGGCTTTGGAGAAGTTTTTTTACGATAGTTTCCCTAATTGGGGGTGGGGGTGGGATGTGGATGTCTAGGCTGATTAGCTTGTGGTCGGATCTGACCAACGAGGAATTGACCTCTGGTGTGGAACACTGGTTTCCCATGTTGGTAATGACCAGGTCTAGGATATTGCTGCCCCTGGTGGGGGTGTGAATAAGTTGATCCAAGGCATTAGAATTTATGAATTCTAGAAAACGTTGAGCAAAAGAGTTGGTACATGAGTAGTTTTCCCAGTTAATGGTGGGGTAGTTGAAATTGCCCATTATTAGGGTGTTGGGTTGTACTCTAATACTTTCCAATATATCAAGAAATGAGGTGTGGGAATCCTGGGGCATGGTGGGGGGTCTGTAGCAAGCTACAATTTGGATTGCGGTCTTGCCCAGAGTTAGTTTTACTTGGATAATCTCGGATGCATTATGCTGTGCAACTAGCCTGGAGGTGTGGATATCCTTAATGAATATGGACATGCCTCCACCTTTAGTGCTTCATTCTGGGTTAGGTAGCCAAAAGGTATGGTATAAATTGTAGCCTGGTAATGCAGGGGAGCTATCTGGAGCTTTGAACCAGGTCTCTGTCACTGCACAGATGTCAATGTTCTCCATTTTAAGGAGTGCCTCGAGTGAGTGCATTTTGAGGTTTAGACTTCTAGCATTGAGTAGCATTACCCTCAGAGTTTGCTTACTTGTACCTGTTACAGTGCTGAATTTGTCATTTGAACCTTGCCTAAAAAAAGGCACTATAGGGGTGGCAAGAGCATTAGCCAGTATCTGGAATCCCAAGGGTGACAGGTGCAGGCCATCTCTGGCAAAGCATCATGGTCTGCTGATCATGTCGTCCCAGGCAGACAAATACTGGATCCCCTTAGAATGACACCAGAAGCTTAGCCAATTATTGAAGTCAATCATTTTGTCCTTGTACTGTGGTATCATTCTGGGTGATGGCAGGATGCTACTCAGGGTTAGGGTCATAGCTGCCTGGGATACAAGATCGGAGAGCTCCTCCATGTCTCTTTTCATGTAGCCCAGGGAGGTACATCTCAGGTCATTCACACCAACATGGACAATGACAGTGTCATATTTGTACTTATTGTGGAGTGACCTGAGTGCATGCGTTATGTGGCGGATTCTGACACCTGACAGGCAGCTGACAGTAACTTTCTCCTTGTTTAGTCTAGTGAGTAGAACATCAGTGTGCCTGACTATAGAGTCACCTATGACTAGAGTGTTGGGTACATTGTTATGCCTTATGGGCTGTGGTTGAGTGACACACTGAGTTTGTGGGCTATGTTATATTAGGTTTCAAAGAAAAAGAAAAACAAACAAGAAACTGCTGCTACCAGAGTTCTGTCTTTCAGCTGGTTATATAATGACATCACGTCTAGCCACCTGACTCTGACACAATACACATTCAGAACTGTTTTAAGATTCTGTTGCAGCATTTTTAACATAAGCAACTTTTATAAATACATTTTTAATACAAGCATCTGTACAAATCAATGTGACAGTCAAATGACACAAAACTATTTAACTTCAGCCTACCATGCTGACATATGCCACACATGCACTGTCTATTCTCCTGGTACAACTGGCAATACCTCATAACATCACATGGTGTATTACAAGGCTTAGGAAACATCAGTCCTGGCATCAGTCTACTATAAAACAGAAAGGAAATGCAATGAGTTATTTTCCTCAGTGTCCACATGTGCTATGTGTGCTACTAAAAAGGATTTCTGCAGAGACACTTCTGCATATAAGGGTTAACTGGTGAGCAAACAGCTATTGTGGACCAGACTACTGCTGTTTTTAGCACAGATATGGACAGGGACTTCATTATTGGTAATAATTTAATATGTGTTGAACAGCACTGATTATGTATGCTGTCAGCTTCAGCATTTGCTTTCTGTTTTTTAATAATAGCTTATAGACTGCTGATAGGACTAGGGTTTCCTACGCTTTGCAATACAGTACATTAACCACTATATTGTATTGCTAGTTGTCACTGTTGTGGTGAATTTGGGCTACTCTATTTTCTTGTATTGTTCTCCAGTAGTAAGGATTACATAGCTGATGCCTGATTCCCCTATAAAAATATTTAATTCATTTATACAGCAGTGTAAGGTATGTCAGCGAGAGCTAAGTAATTTGTTATACCTTACATTAATTTATGATTGATTCCTAGTCAATATATTTTATACACATAATGAACTTAATACACTTTTCTCTTGCTGCTGCCCCTTCAATCCCCACTACTTTGTTAACTATTCTGAATTTAATGCTAGTGCACCGTGTACAGTACTCCACACAACTGTTGGTGCTCATTGCATGTTAGGGGTGGCTGCTATCCCACAACCCTCAGTATCCATCACTTTGCTAATTGAATGTAATCTTGCTTTACTGTATACTGTATCTAACAGAAACAGAATAGTAAATGGTCCCTACATGCAATGACCATGCACAGTTGTGTTAACATTTTTATGTAGTAAAGAAGTAAAAAAGCAAAAAAAGTAAAACGCATAAAGTAAATGGTGTAATTGTATGGGTTCATTTTTGAGATCGCTGCAAGTCTTTCTATGTTTGAGTACTTTAAAGAGTGACTGCTTTACTTTTATAACAGAAGATCAGTAAGGTCATTAGCTGAATGAGTGTTTTTTATTCTTTTATTTTTAAAATGTAACATTAAAGTTTTGCTGCCAAGGTTGTATGTCGGACTTGTTTTCTTTTCCCAAATGTATTTATTTTTACTTAGATTTAAATATAAATGTGTGATGATAATACTTTTCAGACTGTAGAGTTGTTTTACTGGTTACATTTTTATTTAGCATAATCTCTATATTTGTGCAATCTTTCCTATTAGTTGCTTCGATTTAGAGTAGGTGTGATTAAGGTTCATTTAGGCTGGAGTTTAGCTGAATTTAGGCAGAGCTTGGTGAAGTTTGCTACTACATATTCTAGAGGTTACTGTGCTCCACAATTGCCTAACAGAATACTCCTCCTCCTTCTCCTCCTACTACTACTACTACTACTACTACTACTACTACTACTACTACTACTACCAGTACTACTACTTCTAATACTCCTACTACTAGTTCTCCTCCTACTACTGCTACTACTACAATACTCCTACTACTAGTAGTACTATTCCTATTACTCCTACTACTACTACTGCTACTACTACTACTACTACTACTACTACTACTACTACTACTACTACTACTACTACTACTACTACTAGTACTACTCTTACTACTACTGGTACTACTGCTACTACTACACTACTACTAATCCTAGTACTACTTCTGCTACTACACTACTACTAATATTACTACTCCAACTAGTACTAGTCCTAGTACTACTACACTACTACTAATACTAGTAATACTCCTATTACTAAAAATAATAATCTTGAATTACACCCTGGTATGTATTGTCTGAAATGCCTTCGCTTGCCTAAATGTCTCATTTTAGACAAACCAATCATTCTGTATAATTATGTGATTAAATACACGTAATAAATTAAAAAGGGATTTTCCACTTTTCTATTTTAAGATGTTCTAGATGTGCTTTAAATTTTACATTTGCATTTCATCATTTTTCTGATGCACAGTTTATCCCATTTTGGCTCAGTGAGAAACTAGAACATATGTTAACACACAGTAGACATAAGGGAAAGAACAAGTCCTGGTCCTTTTGTAGATACATGAACTACACACACACACACACACACACACACACACACACACACACACACACACACACACACACACACACACACACACACACACACACACACACACACAAACACACCTAAAGGCAATTTATGATGGCATCAATACAGCAACTAATTTCCAGAACTCCTTAACAGGAGCATAGTGAAGAGATAACAGCAAGCCTAAGGCCGCATTAGCAGAAGTTTTACTTGGTGAAAAGCTTGAGCAGAGCCCCAAAAGGACCCATCAAAATGTTTCTCAATGAACTACTGATCAGAATGAATTTACTGGCTCAACAGGGAAACACTAAGATATTTCACAATCAAGTTACTGATGTACCTGAAACCAGAAACCTCTAATAATCAAAGAAAACTAGGAAAACACCCCCCTGGATATTAAAATTTTGCAGAGTAAGTCTCAGATTCTGTCTACAGTTGTCATCCCCTGTCCCTTTTATGGGAATTGCTGCCACCATGTTATGTTTACCTTGTATATTTCTTGTCAGAGTCTATGACTCTCAGGTAAGCCACTTGCCTTTTATGCAGAATGTTTGTGCATTTTATTCAAACAGTTGGTGGTTGCAGTCATTTTCCAATATTGATATATTAGTGCAGCACTGAGAGGGAGGATCATAATCAAAGAATCACAGAAAATACTAGGCAACTGGGCTATGTGTCCATTTATGCCTTACCATTACCCACCCTCAGAGCTTATCTCTGTCTGCTGTCCACAACTTGTGTTACTCTCTCAAAGTTGTTTACCAGATTTATTAGACAGAATCTAACCTTAACAAAACCAAACTTCTGGGGGTTAAGTGTTATAAGATATTTGATATAGTAGTTTATCAGGTAAGTCATGACTGGTTTGATGGCTTTGCAGTCAAGACTAATCTGGCTAATGGGTATGTAGTTTCTGGAGTATGCAGTGGGGCCTCCCCTGTGGCATCACAACTGCTGTATGCATCACAGTGAGGACAAAGCCAGTGGCTAAGTTCATGATGAATAGGTGTAGGAGTGCATTCACCAGTATATGTTTAGTGTTGTTCAGCAAGTAACGGTGATTGCGGTCATGTCCCATGGATAATTTATCTTTGCTTTGGAAAGTACTTCTAGCAAGTGTTCTTTTGTAATTATAGGGAGTTTGGTATCCTTTGGAATATGAGAGATTTGTATAGTTATCTTGGGGTTGAAATTTTGCACTGAATTTTAATATATTTGAGATATCTCCTGTATCCAAGTACTGTATATGGTGCCATTTTGAATAAGTTCTGAGCAATTTGGGTGTTATTTCTCATTTTCTGACATAAGCAAAGAAGAATTTGTATTTATCTTTAAAGTCCAGCTCTAGCATAAGTTCATGGGATGCCTTTTATCTTCCTGGTGATATTTTTTCAGTACCTGCAATATTTTTCGATGTTGACCTTGATTTGTGGGTCTTTAAGTTTTCTGTATAGTCTAAGAAGCTTTTTTCTTTTATTGTATTGTTTATTTATGCATGTGGACTAGTTTGCTGTTGAGCTTCCATTTTGTTTTGCTCTGGTAGGAACTGTCAGGTTAATGCATTTATATAGATGAGCATAAAATTTATTCACATAACTTTTACTGTTATATTTGAATTTCCTCACAGAACCGAAGGAAATTTGTATGCATGAAGTCTTTGAATACAGTGATATTTACATTTAATTGTTTGGGGATTTTGAAGGAGTAGGTTACTAGTTTGTAGTCAGACTTAACTGGGAAGTGCATCCAGTGGGATAGTACATATAGATGCTGTATGTGTCATGATCAGGTCAATAACATTTTGTACTCTAGTTTCCCTATTTGGTCCAGAAGTTCTTATTTATGAAATTAAGGAATTTTTTGAGCATAGCCTACATTTGAGTTAAATTTATACCTGCTTATTGAAGGGTGATTACATTTTCCCAGGATGATGGAGTTCTGATGTTCTTCCAATATATTTCAAAATCAAATTTGTTTTTAGAGGCATTAAGGGGGGATCCTGTAACATGCTATGATCTGATAGTTGTTTTTATTTAGTGCGATTTATATCTCAATAAGTTTGGTTTGTGGTCTCTAGGAATCTGTCTCAAGGTAATGCAGTCTTTAACAAACATAGATACTACACAGTGGGGGCTGCACTTAATGGCTGTGGGAAGACTTGGGGCCCATAATGAGGATGAAAAAACTCTAACCTCCATTAAACATTCTCATCTCATATTACCCTTTATGCCTTCATGTCTTTCCAGTCATTTCCTGCACTTGCTCTGAATGGCTGGTGTTCCTTACCCAATTCATTTGCATACCTTGTTACAGTCAATGTGTTTCTATAAAACTACATAAAGCTGTTGAAATTGCTCAGAAAGCTGAGCTATGCTAGTAATAATCTTAGGCATCACCTTAGAGACTGCATTGTTTAAATATTGCCCCACTTAAACATATTTTATTTAGTTATTTGTTAAATTGGGCAACTGGACTAATATATATATATATATATATATATATATATATATATATATATATATATAGACCTTTTCCATCACTATGCCAGACCAGAGGGGCAACAATATTGGTGATAATTTAGAGTAGTCACTAAGCATCATTTATTTATTTATTTATTTGACATTTGTTGACCGAGATAGTTTGACTGAGATAAAACTCTTTTTCAGCAGAGGCCCAGGGGGAAAAGCTGCACAGTACAACTAAGCAAGAAAAAATAACATGATAGCAGTAAAATACTATATATATATACATATATATATATATATATATATATATATATATATATATAAATCGAATTTTATAAAGTTCGAATGTTATAATATCGAACCAGTTTTGTCGAACGCTGAAAACAGCGAAGGTGCAGGACACCGAATTCTTTCCCAGGGAAAGAATTCGGTGGGCCATTGCTGTGGCTTCGCTGTTTTCAGCGTTCGATATGTTGGAGCATTACAGGTCGGGTTCAGGTAAGTGTGCCATTGTGTGTAGATTAGGGTTAAGGGGCAGGTTAGGTGAGTTTGGGCTAGGGAGTGGGCCAGGTAAGTGTGCGGTTGTGTGGACGTTAGTGTTAGGGCGCAGGTCAGGTAAGTGTGCGATTGTGTGTAGGTTAGGGTTAGGGGGTGGGGTAAGGTGAGTTAGGGTTAGGGCGTGGGTCAGGTAAGTGTGCGATTGTGTGTAGGTTAGGGGGGCGGGTTAGGTGAGTTAGGATTAGGGCGCAGGTGAGGTGAGTGAGCGATAGTTATGGAACTTAGGGTTAGGGTCGGGTTAAGGTAAGTGGATAGCTAGTAGTGTATGTAAAGTTTAATTTAGGTTTAGGTGTAGGATTTTAAGTGTATGTGTGTGGACTGCTGTTTTTTTTTGTGTGTTTGTGTTGTGTGTATGTTTCTCGGAATAGTGATTTTTTTTTCCCTGGGAAAAATAATCGCTATTCTGACTGTTCGATGTTTGCGGATTTCTGTGTTTAGGGTTCGATATTATAACATTCGATCTTTGCAGATTTCGATGTTATAATATAGACCATATATATATATATATATATATATATATATATATATATATATATATATATATGTGTGTGTGTGTGTATATATATATATATATATATATATATATATATATATATATATATACATAGACATACACACACACAACTAATTAAGCAAATAACCATTACAGTAACAATCATAAAAAATATCAGCAAAAAAGACATTTAAATTAAGCAGAGTGTAGATTCAGGTAATAACAAGAACTGGAAAAAATACATTAGGATTATCCACAGTAAACAACTATACAATTCAAAGCAGTAAGTTTTGTAAGCTACATGAGGTGAAGGTATATAATATAAAAACAGATTGCAAATAGGATGCAGGTAGCATGTTTCTAGAACTATTAAGTGAGGGAACATGGAGAGTGGTAGGCGACTAACTTGTCATGTTAAGTGTGTTGGTAATGACAAGGTAATTAGAGGAAATGGAAAGAAAGGGAGGAAAGAAGGAAGTGCAGCAGAAAGGAATGGGTTCAAATGGGATGATAGCAGTGACAGGTGCTGTTTAGATAATTTTGAGAGTTTTTTAATTCATGGGCAAGAGTAATATTTCTGAGGGTCTTGGGAAACTTGTTTCATGAAAGAGCATGAACGTAGCTGTAGATATTGTGTCCAACTGATTTATTAGGTTTGTGAATTTGTAAGAGACATTGATCAGAGCTTCTGAGGGATCGAGGGGGGTTATAGAGGGAGACTAAAGAGGAGATGTTAAGTCAAAAGGAGGGCTTGTTCAGGATAGAATGGATGATGAGGAGTTGAGTAAATAATAGTTGGTTAGGAAATCTACCCAGCTGACCATCCAGAAAGCAAGACAGTGGTATGATTTTAAAGGCAGATTAGCAGCAAGTTTGGCAAATTTGTTAGAGGTGGTTTTGAGTTTGGAAAGCAGTTGCTTAAGATTTGTGAGCTGTAGAAGAGGTTAGGGAGAAGGTAAGCTTGAGCAAGTGAGATTCTAGAGTCTGGTGTAAGGAATATTTTGTTTCTATATAATAGACTAAGCTTTTGATGGATTTTCTTGATACAGTGATGTACATGGAGATCAAATTTAAGTTGGTCATCTATGATAGCCTCAAGGAGCTTAGTGTGGGTTTTAGCTATAATAGTGGTGTTGTTAAGGGAAAAGATGGTGAATGAGGATTTAAGATGGTAGAGAGATTTTGGGAGGAAGAGAAGAAGTTTAGTTTTTATAGGGTTGAGTATGAGTTGGTGGTTAGTAAGCCAAGTTTCAGTGAGGTTGAAAGATGTTTGTGACAGGGTGAGCAAGTCAGAGGGGTTATCAGCAACAGAGGTGATAGTGGAGTTATCTGCAAATTGAATGAGGGATGACTGAGGACAGAAAGTGTGAAGTTGGTTAGTAAACATGTTAAAGAAAAGGGGGTCTAGAATTGAGCCCTGTGGGGATGCCTGTTTTGATGGGGAGGAAGGGTACTAGAGCAAAGAGCCATTTGACTGATTGCTGTCTGTCTGTGACGTAGCTATTAAACCAATAGATTGTTGCTGAAGAGTGGTTGAGTTGAGAAAGTTTGGAGAAGAAGATGGGGTGAAAGACTATGTCAAAAGCTTTGTAAAGATCTAAAAAGAGGCAGGATACTAGTTTATTATTGTATCTGGCTAGAGAGATGGAGTTAGTAAAGGAAATAAGTGCAGTAGTGTTGCTGCGATGGGGGGGCATGCTGGGTAGGGGTAATCAGGTTTTCTTTAGTGAGATAAGCCAAGATTTGTTTATAAAAACAGTGCTCGACAATTTTTAGAGAGGGGAGGAAGTATGGCAATAGGATGATAATTAAAGAGCTCTACAGAGTTACCATCTTTATGTATAGGTATAGTGTGGAATTGTTTCCGGAGAGTAGAGACAGTGGATTCACTGATAGAGTGATTAATGAGGATGGAGACAGGATATTCAGTAGAGTTAGCAGTAACCTTTAGGAATAGAGATGGCAGATTATCAGCTGACAGGGAGCATGGTTCAAGTTTGAGAAGATTTTTGATGTACCTGGTCAGAATGGGATTAAGTAAGAATGGGCATTTTTGTAATAGAGGGGAGGTGGGAAATGTGGGGATGGTTGGGTAGGAAGTCTTCGTAAGTTTGCTGATGGTATCAGTGAAGTATGGATTGAAAATGGATGCAGTTTCTAGAGGTATTTTTATTGGGAAAGGGGTTGGGACTTGAGAGATTCCCTGGGTGGAGAATTTTGTTGACAGTATTCCAGAATTTGGGGGGTTTCTTGGTTCTGTAGTAAGGGATGTATAGTAGAAGTTCTTGTTATCAATATTTATGTGTTTTTAGTCAGATTTTGGAGTTCTCTGTATTGTTGGAAATGTGTAAGAGATTTAGTCTTAGTCCAGAGTTTCCAGGCAGAATCACTGTTTTGGATAAGAGACTGAGTAGAGTTGGTGAGCCCAGGTGAACACCGAGATTTGACTCTGACAGTTCTGGGAGGGGCAAAGGAGTTAAGTGTGTTTAGAAAGATGGAGTTAAATTGAATAACAGCTTCATCAAGAGGCAGGAAAGAAAGGAAGTACCAATCAATAGTAGTGAGACAATTGTTGAATATAACAGGATTGAAGTTGGATAGCTTTCAGCTTTCTTTAAATTTGTGAGGTCTAGAGAGGTACGGGAGAATCTTTGGACACATATAGGGGAGTGGTCACTGAATGAATCAGGCAGGGATGCAGGCTGGTGATAGAGGTTGGGATTGCAGGCAATAATCCAATCTAGGATATAACTAGTATTTGTGGGTTTGTGAAGAATAGTGGGAGAAGAGATAAGTTGGCTGTCGCCATATAAGTTTGTACTGGAGGTGGGGAAGTTGGAGATGAAGGGAAGCCAATTAATATTAACATCCGTAGCATTGTAGTTTCATTATGTATATTGTCAGACATCCAGTGAAGAATCTGTTCTAATAAGGGAATGTTCTCTCTAGGGGGTATGCAGATGGTGACTATAGTAAGGGATTTATGGCCATTAAGTTTGCAATTAGCTATAGCGAGTTCAGCTAGGTAAAAAGAGGGGGGAAGGTTAGTTAGTGAGGATAAGGTAAGGAGGTCTAGGTACATAATGTCAACACTTCTACCTTTTTTATGTATGCAATCAAAAGCATAGAATGTTGTAATTAGGGGAGAAATTCATTGCCTGTGTGATGTGGCCTGAGCCAAGTTTCTGAGAAAGTAACTATGTTGGGGGAGTTCTGGGCTATCCAAGAGTGGAATACAGTTATGTTCTTAAGAATGCTGTGGATGTTGCTGGAGTAAAAGGAGAGATGTTTGTGGCTAAGGTTGGGTGGCTGCAGAAGTTTTTGTGTAGTATTGGTAGATGATGAGTTAAAATGTGGGTCAGGATTAGGGTGAATGTCACCAGAGAGTTGAAAAATGTTGCAAGGATGGAGAAAGAAAGATATAATGTTGTAGGATAGAGACGTTTTTGTTTGATTTTGTAATATGGAGACATCTTTGGAGGCAAGTCGATTTTGAGGAGCGTGAATTCAGTAGTAGAGAAGAGTGTGGGAGATATGGGAGAGGAGTAGTGGCTATCAGTGTATATAGTTAAGTGAGAAGTTTTTGTGTAGTATTGGTAGATGTTGATGAGTTAAAATGTGAGTCAGGATTAGGATGAATGATACCAGAGAGTTGAAAAATGTTGCAAGGATGGAGAAAGAAAGATATAATGTTGTAGGATAGAGACATTTCTGTTTGATTTTGTAATATGGACACATCTTCAGAGGCAAGTTGATTCTGAGGAGAGTGAATTCAGTAGTAGAAAAGAGTGTGGGAGATATGGGAGAGGAGTAGTGGCTATCAGTGTTTATAGTTAAGTGAGAGGAGGTAGGAGTGTTGGGATGCAGGTTAAGCTGACAGTGATAAGAGGTAAGGTTAGATGCCAGTAGAAGAAGAACGGAAGGCAAGAAAAGGAGGAACATATTTGAGGGTAAAGTAGAATATGAGAGGGTAGTAAGAATGACCCTAAAGTAAGGGTAGTGGTATACGTAAGTAGGAGGGGGGATGAGAATAGTGTGAATGGGAGGGGGGAGTGAAGTATTGAGTGTAAAGATGTGGAAGGGTTAAGATAAGAAGGGTAGGATCTAATTGGGTAAGGTTTCCAGGAAGTCAGAGCACAGAGGGAGTGGGCTATAGATGGTTAGCTATAAAGGAAATTGATGCAGGGTTGGGTGGGAATGGGGGCAGGGTAGGTGAGTGGAATGAGCCCAAGTGAAGTGAGGGTGAAGGGATTGGGTTGACCCTCAAATGCTGTAGCTTTCAAGACCAAAAATCTATCAGCAATCAAGTCAAAAGGTAGGTTACCAGTTAAGTTTTTCCCCAGGTCAATGTTAAGCCTTAAAAACAACCTGCAATAATCAAACGGAGTTTGAAACAGCCAATTTAAAAGTAGCTTGGCATACCACTGCCGCACTAAGTGTGTGGAATGAAATTAGGTTTTTGTAGATGGCCAGACTGTTACAGATTTGGCATCTTTAGCTACAATTACAGTAAACTAATATGTGGGAAAAACAGGGAGATCTAAAGGGGAGGGAAGAAGGAAAGGAATCAGCAGCTGACACTGCCAGTCTACACTGCAAATGTAGTGATCCTTTACAAGTATACATTGCTTGTTTCAACCTACAATGAACTTCTTCTGAGGTTCTTTCTTAAAATGAAGTCCTGCCCATGGTAAAATGTTTTTTAAAAGTAGCAACCACTGGAGTTAACAGGGATCATTTGCATACTGTGATGGTTTTGAGAGATGGTAAATCTAGAGAAAGTAAAGTGAAGCTAAACTAGTTTATTGGATGTTGAAAAGAATAACATCTACGATATATTTTGTAATGAATATACTAAAGAAATATGCTGAAAAAACAATGTAGTTTACTTGGTTTCCAATCAATATGGACTCATTAATACAGTACAACATTCATTGCTCATATGCATATATTACCCTGTTAGTCATGTTTAGGTAAATTCTGTTACCACGATATAAGGAACTTGATGAAATAAATTTTAAACAGAATAAGCTTACAAGTTAAACAGCTGAGCCAACATAATATACATAACAGACACAACAAATGTTTCACATGTATTCATGCTGGTATAAAATACTAGCACTATTGCAAGTGAGTCTTACAGTTTGACTATGACATAAGTCCAGACTGATGTATCATAAACAATGCATTTACATTAATAACAACAGCAAATAGCAGCAGTCTGCATTTAAAGTGGAACAGCCTTACAAGACTTTCTGCAAATATATAGAGCTGAGTATATTTTTCTATATTATTCTGTATTATAGAGCTAAATTGTTGCGTAGATATCTGTTGTCTTAGTGTTCTGCAAATATACAGAGATCAGTATATATTTGTTGGGTTTTATAATTTGCACTCTGATTCCTCATATCTCTGTTGAAACTTTCTCCACCCCCATTGTGGTTTCTATTGCTTCTTTGTTGTTAACTCAAGGTTCCCTTAATTTGAAGGGTTAATAGCAGCAGTCTGCATTTAAAGTGGAACAGCCTTACAAGACTTTCTGCAAATATATAGAGCTGAGTATATTTTTCTGTATTATTCTGTATTATAGAGCTAAATTGTTGCTTAGATATCTGTTGTCTTAGTGTTCTGCAAATATAGAGAGATCAGTATATATTTTTTGAGTTTTATAATTTGCACTCTGATTCCTCACATTTCTGTTGAAACTTTCTCCCCCCCCCCCCTCATTGTGGTTTCTATTGCTTCTGTGTTGTTAACTCAAGGTTCCCTTAATTTGAACTGTTAATAGCAGCAGTTTGCATTTAAAGTGGAACAGCCTTACAAGACTATCTGCAAATATATAGAGCTGAGTATATTTTTCTGTATTATTCTGTATTATAGAGCTAAATTGTTGCTTAGATATCTGTTGTCTTAGTGTTCTGCAAATATACAGAGATCAGTATATATTTTTTGGGTTTTATAATTTGCACTCTGATTCCTCACATCTCTCTTGAAACTTTCTTCCCCACCCTCCCTCATTGTGGTTTCTATTGCTTGTGTGTTGTTAACTCAAAGTTCCCTTAATTTGAACTGTTAATAGCAGCAGTCTGCATTTAAAGTGGAACAGCCTTACAAGACTATCTGCAAATATATAGAGCTGAGTATATTTTTCTGTATTATTCTGTATTACAGAGCTAAATTGTTGCTTAGATATCTGTTGTCTTAGTGTTCTGCAAATATAGAGAGATCAGTATATATTTTTTGGGTTTTATAATTTGCACTCTGATTCCTCACATCTCTGTTGAAACTTCCCCCATCCCCTCCCTGTTCTGGTAGTAGTTTAAATTTGCTGGCTTTTGCAGTGCCCGCCCCACTGTAGATTTGATCTAGGACACTCCCCCAGTCCCATCTCTTTACCGCATTCTACCTAATAAACCCTTTCTGCACTTGCTTTAGTCCTTTTTAATTTAATTACATTTTTTCAAACTGTGTGTGGACTAATATTGCTACATACCCAAGTGTGCCAGCTTGCACTGCATGTGAATTGTTTTTGCTACTTTTCTGAAAAAAAAAAAAAAAATTGTAAGCCTGTTTCCTACCTTTCCTGTAATTAGTGTTCCAGATACAGATTTGCTGTATCCAGGACTATTTGTAAGCTTCTGAGCCCCAAAGCCTTTCTGTGTTGGAGGGAAGCCTTCTAGCTTATCAGTGGGAGTGGTAAGCACTAGGTAACTTGTCTACCACATAAGGAGTGGTTCTGGCCCAGAATTTGTAGTTATTGGCCGTTTGGGCAATCTTCCATATCTATCAACTTTCTGATTTGAAAGCCTGCATTTGCACTTGTTTCTGTCCTGTAACTTGTCTAGTGCAGATACAGATTCTTAGTTTTAGCACTTAAATTTGCTTATTCATGCTCAGCACTTGTTCAGAACTTGTAAACACTAAATAAGCTACTAATTACTATAGCACTCAATCTTCCTCATTACCTAGAGGAAAACAGTTTTTGTACTTACTTTTCTCACTGGCGTTGAGAAAAACAGCTCTTGTACTCACTTTCCTCACTTATCTAGAGGAAAATAGTTTTTTTTTATTCAGGCATGTCCAAGGGTCAGCTCCCAGTGTTCTCTCCTGTCTATTTGATGAATCTGGGCATCTTGAGGCAATATAGAAATTGCCTCATGTACACAGACAACCCTCTCCTCCTACCACCCAACACTACAACCTGTGAGAGATGCACTTATCTAGCCAAACTGGAGGTAAAGCTCTCTCCAACCAAGACTAAACCTGACAGTCATGAGGAGAAGGTAAACATTTGCACCACACCACACTCATCACATAGTCTCACTATGTCTACACCACCAAAATCCACACATAGAAACTCAAAAACATTCGGGAGGCTCTCAATAATAATCTGCCTAAGCAACAGAGATCTCCAAAGCAGAAACACAAGCAACCTCCATCCCCCAACACAACCCAAATGACACATAGCCCACAGACTCAGTGTGCCACTCAAACACAGCCAATAAGGCAAAACAACATACCCAACACACTAGTCATAGGTGACGCTATAGTCAGGCACACTGATGTCTCACTCACCAGGCTAAGCAAGGCGAAGGTTACTGTCAGCTGCCTGTCGAGTGCCAGGATCCACCACATAACTCACGCACTCAGGTCACTCCACAACAAGTGCAAATATGACTCTGTCACTGTCCATGTTGGTGTGAATGACCTGAGATGTACTTCCCTGGACTACATGAAAAGAGACATGGAAGAGCTCTCCGATCTTGTAGCCCAGGCAGGTATGACCTTAGCCCTGAGTAGCATTCTGCCATCACCCAGAATGATACCGCAGTACAAGGACAAAATGATTGACTTCAACAATTGGCTAAGCTTCTGGTGTCATTCTAAGGGGATCCAGTATCTGTCTGCTTGGGATGACATGGTCAACAGACCACGATGCTTTGCCACAGATAGCCTGCACCTGTTGCCCCTGGGATTCCAGATACTGGCTAAGGCTCTTGCTGCCCCTATAGTGCCTTTTTTAGGCAGGGTTCAAGTAACAAATTCACCACTATAACAGGAACAAGCAAGCAAAAACTGAGGGTAATGCTACTCAATGCTAGAAGTCTAAATTTCAAAATGCACTCACTCGAGGCACTCCTTAAAATGGAGAACATTGATATCTGTGCAGTAACTAAGACCTGGTTCAAGGCTCCAGAGAGCACCCCTGCACTACCAGGCTATAACTCACCACACTTTTCAGCCATGTGACCTGGACTGAAACACCAAAGGTGGGGGTGTGTCCATATTCATTAAGGATATCCACACCTCCAGGCTAGTTGCTCAGCATAATGCATCCGAGGTTATCCAAGTGCAACTAACTCTTGGCAAAACTGCAATCCAAATTGTAGCTTGCTACAGATCCCCCACCATGCCCCAGGATTTCCACTCCTCTTTTCTTGATGTACTGGAAAATATTAGGGTTGAACCAAACACTCTAATAATGGGTGACTTAAACTACCCCACCATTAACTGGGAAAACTACTCGTGTACCAGCTCCTTAGTGCAATGCTTTCTAGAATTCATAAACTCCAGTGCCCTAGATCAACTTATCCACACCCCCACCAGGGGCAACAATATCCTAGACCTAGTCATTACCAACATGAGTGACCGGTGTTCCACACCTGAAGTCAACTCCTCATTAGTCTGATCCAGCCATAAGCTAATCACCCTTGATATCCACATCCCACCCCACCCCCATTAAGGAAACCACAGTAAAACATTTCTCCAAAGCCAACTTCATGCTTCTTAAGACAGAGGTAGTGAACTTCATGACACCCATGCAGATGGACAATATAGTTATAACTGCTGAATCCTACACAAATGCACTCTATAAGCACTTACATGAGTGCATGGATCGTGCTATCCCAAACAGCACCAATACGCTATCCTCCAAAAAAAGGAAGCCAATCTGGTGGTCCCCTGCCATAAACAAATTGTACAACAGAAGGAAGAAACTGTTGCAAAAGAGAGTAAAATCCCATGAGTGGAGGAGCTCCCTGGTCAGCCTCAGTAAGAAGCTGAGATCCCTTATAAGATCCTCCAAAGCTAGCTATGAAAATAAAATCGCCACTAATTCCAAGGACAACCACAAAGCATTCTATAGCTATGTCAAGAATCTCAATGGCAACACCCAGATCTGCTCTTAGTTACAGCACAAAGGCATGAAAATTACAGAACCAACTGATATTGCCAACATCCTGGCAGATAGGTTCAGTGCTAACTTTACCTCCCCCTCATCCCCTAAAGGGAAGAATGCAGAGTCCCTGTAATCACAACTATGCAGGTGAAAGCTGCACTCTCTAAAGCCAAAAACACAGCATACATGGGACTGGACAACATCCCAGGCTGCGTTTTACATGAACTTCATAATGAACTGGCTCCCCACTTAAGCACCATGTTCAATAATAGCCTCACATCAGGCTTTGTGTCCACTGAATGGCGCACAGCATCAGTTATCCCACGCCACAAAGGGAGAGCCACCACTGATCCTGGGAACTATAGACCTATTAGCCTGACGAGCCTGGTCTGCAAGGCCATGGAATGTATCATCATGGAACTCATAAACAAAGACATTGGTAACCTCCAAACTCTGGATCCCACCCAGTTCGGGTTTGTGAAAGGCAGATCATGCCTTCTGAAATTGATTGACTTCTTTGAGGCAGTCACCAAAGCCGTAGATGAGGGTACGGTGGTTCACACAGCCTATCTTGACCTCGCCAAGGCTTTCAACACTATCCCCCATTCTGGAATTATAGCTAAACTCAATAAACTAGGCATAAATCCCTACGTCACAAGATGGGTTGCCAACTGGCCCATTGACAGAACCTACACTGTAAAAGTTGCAGTCTCCAAATCTGACCTCAAACCAGTGACAAGTGGAGTACCACAGGGTTCCGTCCTGGGACCGCTCCTATTTGTTATCTACTTCTCTGAAGTACAGGCTAACACAGAAGGCCTCTGGCTAATGAAGTTCGCAGATGACTGCAAACTAGGAGCCATAGTCAAGTCCCCAAATTATGTGAACATCCTACAGAAGGTCCTCTCTGAGACAGATGCCTGGTGTCAGAGCCATGGCCTCAAGTTCAATGCCAAAAAGTGCAGTGTCATCCCCTTTGGTAAAAACTCTGTACCCATGAGCTACCACATAGGCAGCAATCTACTTAACACCGAATGCATGATAAGAGACCTTGGGACGCAGGTGGACAGTAGTCTCTCCTTTGAAAGTCACATCGCCACAGAAGTCAGGAAGTCCTTCTACGTGGCACACCTTATCATGAAAGGGTTCTCATCCAGGAAAAAAGAGGTCATCATTCCCCTCTACTTGACACTCATTAGACCCATTATAGAGTACAATGCTCATTTTGGAATGTACCTCACAAGACATCTTCAGCAGCTGGAAAGGCCACAGAAGTACCTCACAAAGAGGATTACTGGACTCTAACAAATGCCCTACACTGACCACCTCAAAAAGCTCCAGCTTTACTCCATAGCATATCGCCTACTCCGAGGTGATGTCTGCCTAACATATAAAGCTGTGTCAAACCCAGAGCTGTTGGACATGCTACACCTAAAGAAATCCCAATCCCTCCGAGCTACATGCTCTAGGGACCTAAACCTTGTCACCACAATAAACAAGACATGCTGGAGGGATAGATTCCTATCCCAGAGACTTCCCATACTCTGGAATAGGCTACCCATCTATGTCAAGCAAAGTTCTTCATTAGCACTCTTCAAGAAAAATCTTGATGAGTGGAGAAATACACCCCGGGGATCACTTCTGTGTCTCTGCTCAACAGTGGCACAGGAAAATAACTTTCTTGGGTGGCGTAAGCCAGGGAACCTTGTTGGCTAGGCTTACATAGGCCCTTGGGCCAATAGCCTAATAACTACCTATGAACCTATGAACCTATGAAAAAAAGGATCACAATAATGCCTTAGCGAAACATGTCAAGGTTTGTCCTGCATTTAAGTTAACAATGGTTTGCACTTGATTAACTTCATAACAGTCATTTTGGTGGTGATTTGAATAGTCTATTACAGTGTAAGGAAGTCAGGTGGCAATTAGATCTTTGTGCCAACAAGCCTCCTGGCCTTAATGGTGTCAATAACATCTAATGTTTTTTAAAAACTCTTAGTATTTAAATTAAGGGTAAGTAGTTCTTAATTTATTTTTCACTATTTAAAATGTTCACTAGTTTTAAATTTGTATATGTTGTTGTGAGATTAGTCACCTAATTGTGTGATTTGTGAGAGTATATAATGTTCAGTCATGTGGTTTTGTACATTCTGATAAAGTTAAAATTAAAGGAATAAAAGCACTAAAGCACATTTATTCATGTGTGGCGGTTTTAAATTCTAAAGTGGCATTTTTAATTCTTCTTTTCTTGGTTGTTGGTTTGTGCCACTGTGTTCACTCCATACAGCTTGTTTTATTTCTACAAAAGTAAACAGCACCATAGCAATAATGGCACTTTTAATTTCTGTAAATATAACATAAAAGATTTGGGCAAAAAAGGACAATTTTGATTATGAAATAAATGCTCACATCATAAAAAAATCAATGCAATTATTAAATTTCAGGAGTAATAGTAGACAGTTTAAACTCTGCCTGTTATCTATCTCCCAAAGTCAGAAAAGCATATTATTTAGCCCATCTACGTATAAATGGCAAGTTAAGTCACTTTACTTTACACCTCACTTGTCTGGCTCATTATTGACTATGGTACTGTGTTTAGTGGCTTCCAAACTAGCCACATCAATGAACTTGAAAAGGCAAAGTTTCTTACTAGAAAAGTTACAGTTAGAAAACTTGAACTACTTCAGAATTATCACTATATTATGTTGCTTATATTTTAGTAACAGGTGACCACTGCTTGATTTATAAGGCAATCTATGATCTGGTTGTATTTCCAATACCTGGAATCCATGAATGAACTAACCCAAGACAAGGGGAACCTAATGCTAGAAAGAAATATCAATAATAAAAAAATATTATATATTATCAAGCCTCTTCTAATATTATAGAATACGTTTCCCCTTTAGATTTTCAAAAATAACCTTGATTATTTTATGGGAAGTAAAAAAAAAATTAAGCATGGGGTTTCAACAATCAAGTCTCTCGAAAGGCAGAAGACAATCAGATTGACAGTTGAATCTATAAATGTACTAAAGCCCTATTGCATGCGTTATATGGCAAGCTGTAGTCAGGTCACCATATAAGAATGGGTGTATAAAAATAATCATAATGTATTACAGAATATGGGAGTCTTAAGCTATTTAGAATTACAAAGAATAGTTTCTGATAGAATAGTTTTGTATGAGGGGTGGAGTGTGATGCCCAGGAGAAATGGAGGCAAGGTATTAGCATTATGAAACATGACGTGAGATGGATAAATAGGGAGAAGAGGGGGTTGACTAACTGATCATAATGAATATGTAGCAGCAGTATGAGTGTCAGATCTTTTGAGGCTAGCAGTCTGGGAGATACTCAGAAAGATAAGAAGGCCTAAAAGAAAGCAGAAATGTCATGCAGGATATGGAAATATTATACACAAACCTGGGAAGAAAGCAATAGAGAGGTTTAATGAGGCCTTGGAACAGAGAAAAACTAAACTTGTGGTGTGTGGAAGAGTGATGATTTAATTATTTAATTTATTTTAATCTTGATTCCTGGGATGTCTGAATGAGCCAAATCCATTCTCAGGAGATACATGGGGACAGGATGATGTACTATATCAGAGGGAAGAGAGGGAGATGGTAATGCAGACTTATAAGGAAGTAGACAAACAGTTCACTTACGGATCAATTCGCTGGCTGGAAAAGGAATTACAACATTTAGAAAGGGCATTTTAGAGGTTGCTCTAGACAAATTGGAATTGTGGTAACTTACTGAATGTCTTTAGGATTAGTAAGGCTAAATACTTTGCACCAAAAATTCTTAATATGGTTTCATAAGCTGTACAAATCTCAAGGGTCCAATATAACAGGGTTGAGAGATCTGCTTGCAGGAATATGAATGCATGACGTCCCATACAGATAGGATGATCTATAGCTATTCTTGATGGAAAACGGCATCAAAATCAGTTAATAACTCATTTGCAAACATTCAAACCAAAACAAGGAGAAAGACATAGAAACCATCAGGAAAACATCAGTGCCCAGCCTCCTATCAGAAAATTATGAAACTGTGAAGGTGGACACAAAAGCAGAACCACTTGAGAGGGAAAATTTGAGCTCTTGTTCAAACAAAGGGAATGAGGGCTTACAGAGCAATAATAGGGTTACAAGAAAATGTAAGGTGATGACTGCCAACATGCATAGTTTGTCTAAGAAGCTCCATGAAGAGAATACCTTCATAAGGCACACTTGAAATAAATAAGGGCAAGTCCTGGAAGTGATAATCATAAATGGAATACCCATACATCAAGGTTCACATTCTACAGAAGAGGCAGGAAGGAAAAATTAGAGGGTCAACTCTCTACACAAGTAAAAGGATCACAGAAGCAGAAAAAAATATATATACAAGAAGAGGAGGAAGCATAATTAGTTACCTTGGGGATTTGAAAAGGTACTTTGATCCTTACAAAATATGTTTACAGTTTCCCATCACTAGGAGAAAAAAAGGAAAAAGAAATAACCAAAGCAATGTTTAAATGGCTATAAACAGGTGAGCTATATCTTACTGGGCACCAGTATTAGTGAAATGTTAATTAATTAATGTACCTATTTAACACTGATGTGAATTCATGAATTGATTCAATATTAACAGGATAAGTGAACAAATAAAAAGCAAATCCATTACAGCCATGATCAGTACCATATGGTAAACATTGTAGTTATTATGGAGGAGAAAATACAGGCAAGAGTACCTGAGCAAAATGTATTCCTAGTTTCACATCAAAAAACTTAACAGAAGTTTACCAGCACTTCTTAAACGTGTAAGCACTAATATTACAGTTGAAAAATCAAGGCTGAGTTAATTGGTTAATTAGTGATCAAGTGACTGAGAAACGGAAGCATCTGGAGAACAGTGCTACATGAGCAGTTATGCATCATGATATTCAATGAGCAATCCCTATGCTTTACTACAACCCACATCAGAGGGAAAGATGTTTAATCTGATATGAAGTAAAGAACTCAGAAATGAAAGCAGCTGCCAAGGAAGAGATGATAATACATGTGGCTGAAAATTAATATATCTGGAGAATAATGGTATGTCAAACTAAGATGACCATCTTTCAATCAGACCAACTTCATTAAAATGAGAGAATGCTTCTGGAAAGCATGTAGGAATGTTTTAAAAGGAATGGTGAAAAGAAATGCTAAAAGTTATAATGTACCATCAAACAGGAAAACAGGGAGCAAAAAGTGTGTTTGTGTGTGTGTGTGTGTGTGTGTGTGTGTGTGTGTGTGTGTGTGTGTGTGTGTGTGTGTGTGTGTGTGTGTGTGTGTGTGTGTGTGTGTGTGTGTGTGTGTGTGTGTATGCGCACGAGCGCACGTGTGTGTCTGAGTATATATACAGTTGATATAAAAAGTTTACACACCCCTGTTAAAATGCCAGATTTTAGCCACTGGGGATGCACAAGCCAGTGCATTTCTTTGTGCCGGTCCCAAGCCCGGATAAATGGGGAGGGTTGCGTCAGGAAGAGCATCCGGCGTAAAACCTCTGCCAAAAATTACTGATGTGGAGAACTTTTCATAATTACATACCGGATCGGTCGAGGCCCTGGTTAACAACGACCACCACCAGTACTGTTAGCCAACAGGGTGCTGGTGGAAATTGGGCTACTGTTGGCCGAAGAAGAAGAGGAGGGGGAAGGCATGTCCAAAGGCAGGAAGAGAGAAGGAAGGTTAGGAGTGTAGTACTGAGGGTAGGAACTTTGAATGTTGGCAGTATGACTGGTATAGGGAGAGAGCTAGCTGATATGATGGAGAGAAGGAAGGTTGATATATTGTGCATGCAAGAGACCAGATGGAAGGGAAGTAAGGCCAAGTGTATAGGAGGTGGGTTCAAATTGTTCTATCATGGTGTGGATGGCAAAAGAAATGGGGTAGGGGTTATCCTAATGGAACAGTATGCCAAGAGTGTTTTGGCGGTGAAGAGAGTGTCTGATACAGTGATGTTTATGAAGCTTGAAATTGATGGTGTAATGATGAATGTTAGTGCATATGCTTCACAAGTTGGGTGTGCGATGGATGAGAAAGAAAAATTTTGGAGTGAGTTGGATGAAGTGGTGGTGAGTGTACCCAAGGGTGAGAGACTAGTGATTGGAGCGGACTTCAATGGGCATGTTGGTGAAGTGAACAGAGGGGATGAGGAAGTGATGAGTAGGTATGGTGTTAAGGAGAGGAATGCAGAAGGTCAGATGATTGTGGATTTTGCGAAAAGGATGGACATGGCTGTGGTAAATACGTATTTTAAGAAGAGGGAGGAGTATAGGGTGACATACAAGAGTGGAGGAAGATGCACACAGGTGGATTATATCCTATGTAGGAGGGCCAGTCTGAAGGAGATTGGAGACTGTAAAGTGGTGACTGGGGAAAGTGTAGTTAAGCAGCATAGAATGGTGGTCTGCAGGATGATGTTGGTGATCAAGAAGTGGAGGAGGAGTGTGAAAGCAGTGCCAAGGATTAAATGGTGGAAGTTAAAAAGGGTGATTGTGAGGTGGAGTTCAGGGAAGAGTTAAGACAGGCACTGGGAGGCAATGAAGAGTTACCAAATAGCTGGGTAACTATAGCAGAGCTAGTAAGGGAGACTGCTAGGAAGGTGCTTGGTGTGACATCTGGACAGAGGAAGGAGGACAAGGAAACATGGTGGTGGAATGAGGAAGTACAGGAGAGTATACAGAGGAAGAGGCTGGTGAAGAAGAAGTGGGATTGTCAAAGAGATGAAGAAAGTAGACCTGAGTATAAGGAGATGAGGTGCATGGCAAAGAGAGAGGTGGCAAAGGCTAAGGATACGGCATATAGAGAGTTGTATGAGAGATTGGACACTAAAGAGGGAGTAAAGGACCTGTACCGATTGGCTAGACAGAGGGACAGAGCTGGGAAAGATGTGCAGCAGGTAAGGGTGATAAAGGACAGTGAGGGAAACGTACTTACAAGTGAGGAGAGTGTGTTGAGGAGATGGAAAGAGTACTTTGAAGGGCTGATGAATGAAGAGAATGAGAGAGAGAGAAGGTTGGATGATGTGGGGATAGTGAATCAGGAAGTGAAGCAGATTAGCAAGGAGAAAGTAAGGACAGCTATGAAGAGGATGAAGAATGGAAAGGCTGTTGGCCCAGATGACATACCAGTGGAAGCATGGAGGTGCTTAGGAGAAATGGCAATGGAATTTTTAACCAGATTGTTTAATGAAAGTTTGGAAAGTCAGAGGATGCCTGAGTAGTGCAGAAAAAATGTTTTGGTACCTATCTTTAAGAATAAGGGTGATGTGCAGAGCTGCAATAACTACAAAGGGATAACATTGATCAGTCACAGCTTGAAGTTATGGGAAAGAGTAGTGGAAGCTAGGTTAAGAAGGGAGGTGATGATTAGTGATCAGCAGTATGGTTTCATGCCAGGAAAGAGCACTACAGATGCAATATTTGCTCTGATAGTGTTGGAGAAATACAGAGAAGGTCAGAAGGAGTTGCATTGTGTCTTTGTGAACTTAGAGAAAGCATATGGCAGGGTGCCTAGAGAGGAGTTGTGGTATTGTATGAGAAAGTCGGGAGTAGCAGAGAAGTATGTAAGAGTGGTACAGGATATGTACAAGGGTAGTGTGACATTGGTGAGGACTGCAGTGGGAGTGACAGATACATTTATGGTGGAGGTGGGATTACATCAAGGATCAGCTCTGAGCCCTTTCTTATTTGCAGTGGTGATGGACAGGTTGACAGATGAGATTAGACAGGAGGCCCCGTGGACTACGATGTTTGCAGATGACATTGTGATATGTAGTGAGAGTAGGGACCAGGTTTAGGAGATCCTGGAGAGGTGGAGATATGCTTTAGAGAGGAGAGGAATGAAGATCAGCACAGCTAAAACAGAATATATGTGTGTAAATGAGAGGGAGGGTAGAGGAATGGTGAGGATGCAGGGAGTAGAGTTGGTAAAGGTAGATGAGTTTAAGTACTTGGGATCAACAGTTCAGAGTAATGGTCAGTGAGGAAGAGAGGTGAAGAAGAGAGTACAGGCAGGGTGGAATGGGTGGAGAAGAGTGTCAGGAGTGATTTGGGACAGACGGGTACCAATAAGAGTGAAAGGGAAGGTCTACAAGAGGGTAGCGAGACCAGCTATGTTATATGGGTTGGAGACGGTAGCATTGTTGAAAAGGCAGGAATCAGAGCTGGATGTGGCAGAGTTAAAGATGTTAAGATTTGCACTGGGTGTTACTAGGATGGACAGGATTAGGAATCAGTATATTAGAGGGTCAGCTCAGGTTGGACAGTTTGAAGACAAAGCAAGAGAGGCGAGATTGCGTTGGTTTGGACATGTGCTGAGGAGGGTTGCTGGGTATATTGGGAAAAGGATGCTAAGGATGGAGCTGCCAGGTAATAGGAAAAGAGGAAGGCCTAAGATGAAGTTTATAGATGTGGTGAGAGAGGACTTGCAGATGGTTGGTGTGAAAGAGCATGATGCAGAGGACAGGAAGAAATGGAAACAGATGATCCGCTGTGGTGACCCCTAATGGGAACAGCCGAAAGAAGATGATGATTTTTTCCCCTAACAGATTTGTTTGTTTTTCAATTGACTTTTACTGATTATAGGTCACATTAAATGTAGGAAAAGTTTTGAAATAATTTATTGTGGTCTCATTTTTTTATATCATAAAAACCTGGCATTTTAACAGGGGTGTGTAAACTGTTTATATCCACTGTGTGTGTGTGTATATATATATATATATATATATATATATATATATTTAAATATAAATATATATATATATATATATATATATATATATATATATATATATAAAAGAGAAGGCAGTGAAAGTAAGAAAAATTACAGTATTTAAAACTTTGAAGGAAATATGGATTTAAGTGGTGAAGGTGCAACAGCAGTGAAATAAAATAGAAAAATAAGACAGATTAAGAAAAGTGCTATAAACTAGGACAAGAAGAGTAATGAATAATTTATATTTACATTATTCAGCAAAGAAAAGTTGAACACCTTTATATTTATTATAATCTGTCAAAAAAGGTAAAAGATGCATGCAAACCATCAAAAGGGTAGATACTATGGGCAAACAGTGAAAGACTAAAGACAGGTATAGTGCTTAGCATTACAGTTATGTATTCATGAGACAGGATGAGGAAGCACAAGATAAAAATTGTCATACACATGGACTAATTCCGAATAAAAATCAATTAATACAAGAACGGCTTCTGAAAGAACTTCTAAAACTGAAAGTGGACAAGGCGGTGAATGGATTGCAGTGGGCTTCATTTCAGAATCCTGAATGATTTGCATGCTGAAAATGTTACACCTCTGACCGCACAATGATCATGGATAGTTCCAGACAAATGGAAGAATGCAGAGATAATTCTGCTTCATAAAGCTGTCAGACAAGGGTGAAACAGTAAGCTATGGACCCGTTCACTTAGCAGATATGTAGGTTTACCCAAACAAACCCACTTCAGCCATGAGCTGGACCAGTAGAGAAAGAAAAATCAATACCACAGAACTGCAAAGGTTACTAAAATAGTATCTGCAGCAGTGAAATTCAATACAAAAACAAGTCTTTGAAGCAAGAATTAAAAAACAAACACAAATATATAATTCTCACATAACTATGAAACAATATTACAGAAAATAGTATTCAAATCAAATTTTGTAATGCTACAAATGTAGAGCAGCTGAAAAGACATTGTGTCGAGAAGCATGAAAGGGCAAACTGATTTGCATAGACCATTGAAGCACAGCATAGTACATACATAGACTATAGAATATTTAAAGATGTGTATTATGGTTGCTGTCTAACATACAATACATAGTTATACCAGCTTAAAAGACAAATATACATGCAATGATACATGCCAACAGGATTAAAATCAAAACGTTATAGACTTCAATAATTCACATGTTGGAATTAATAAAACAGATGTAAGAATAGGTTTAGACAGGGAAAAATAGTATAGCCTAGGAGCTAGAGTTAAATAACAGACAAAAGGTAAATAATGTTAAGGATCTATTGTTAAAGTTTTCTGCTATTAGTATACATCCTGGAACAAGCCACCAGTGAGATGGAGAATGAAAATGCAAATCTTATTTTTAGTAATAACAACTGAGAGTCTTCTAGAAGTGTGGACAAAAAAAAAATCAGATAAGCCAATATATATATATATATATATATATATATATATATATATATATATATATATATATATATATATCTGCTTTGTTTTGTTGAATCTCATTTCACTAAATTTCATTTCACCCCAACCACTTCACTGAAAACTAAAATTACTGAAAACTAATTTCCCTGAATCTCATTTCACTGAAGTGCAGTTAGTATATATAGCACTGTGTAGAGTACTGTAAGGCAAATAATAGATATATTCCCTTTTCTCCACTGTAGTGTAATCCTGGGGTTAGTATATATAGTTAGCCGGGGTGTGGGGGGGGGGCACATATTGTCTTCTGGACAGGGTTAGTCATTGGTGTTGCAACTATGCATGTCTGTTGTTTAAAATGTATTGTTTTGAAGTTTTTGGTAAAATACAATATAAAACAAACAAGATGGAGGGCTACGCCCCAAACACCCTCAATGTGAGGGCTGTGCCTCCCCAACCCCCCCTAACTACATATACTAACTCCAGGATCACACTACAGTGGGGAAAAGGGCATATACCTTTTACTTGCCTTACAGTACTCTACACACTGCCATATATACTAAGTTCAGTTCAGTGAAATGAGATTCAGTGAAATGAGTTTACAGTAATTTGTGTTTTCAGCGAAGTGGTCAGGGTGAAATAAAATTCAGTGAAATGAGATTCAACAAAACAAAATAGACCCATATATATATATATATATATATATATATATATATATATATATATATATATATATATATATATATATAAATGAAAAGTGCAGTTTCTATTAAAATAAGGCAACCACTGGATGAAAATGAGGTAAGTATAATATTATCATCCTTTCTCTGACTTCTCATCTCCACAGAAACATTTGTGACTAAAAGCAAAACTACTCTTGAATAGTAATGATATCATCTTACTCTTGCAATTTTTTTCTTCAGAAAGCATGTCTATAATAGTCTTCAAAGATAATTTAAACTAATGATATTGAGCAGTTTAGAACAACTGATACTCCTGTAGCCAAAATACACATTTTTTTTTGGATAGGGGAGTATGTCAATTAAAAAAACACAAAATCTGCTAACTCAAAAAAATAAGGTAACAGCTATTTTGGACATCAGATATACATTTAAACAAGTCACATAGCAAACATGACATAAATATAGTTAAACTCAACTTAACTTTAAGTGTTAGGTAAACTCTAAAATATGAATGTGCTAGCAATTAATTATGAAGGTATGGGAGGGAATATGTATCAGCTGCTGAATACTATCAATTTTACATAATAAAATATATCTTGCTGAGATATAATTGGTTCTTGAGAAGCTCAGGCTGTTATCCTAGCATATGAGTAACTAGCTAATTGTTTTCTGAAAGTTCCAGATAATGAGATGACAGTCAAGAGACCAGTTTCAAAGATACACTCTAAAAATGCAGTTCAGAAAGAAATCCATGTTATGTCTCCTGTAAACTGAAGAACTGAATCATATGTTCACCCGAAAGCCTATCCACTCTTAATTTTCTTTAAAAATTGATGCTTAACAAACCTGTCTTTAGTATTTGTGTACTTATATATAAACATTACATTTGCCATCACAGGTTCAGGTTATACCTCAAATAAGCCCATTCTGTATTCTTGTATGTCTCTGTGTCTGTATGCCTGTGCTTTGCAAGTTGAATGATGGAGCCACAGGACTCAGTGATTTGAGGCTAAAAATGCTACCAGTTATACCCCTTTTTATTTTTTTACTGTTACAAATCTAAGGATCGGAAGAAAAGTTGGAGGGTAAAGAGATATTTACTAAGTGGAATGGACAGAGGTGGAGATCGGGTTTGCAGCAAACAATTAATGAAGATGTAACAGAGTAGAGCTCACATACTGTACTTCTTTCAGCTTTTCCCGGTTAGGGGTTGCCATAGTGGATCATCTGTCCGCTCATGATTGGCAGTGGAGTTTTACAGTGTTGAGTTGCCAGCCTGGCACCCAACCTTCCACAGAAGGCACACACACATGCACACACTCACACCTAGGGCCAATTTAGAGTGTCCAATCCACCTATTGCATATCTTTGGGATGTGGGAGAAAACCAGAGCACCTGGAGGAAACCCTCGCGACCACAGGGAGGAAATGCAGACTCCACACAGAAGACACCCCAGCCAAGAATCGAACCAGAGAATCTCTTGCTGTGAGGCGGCAACGCTAACCGCTGCACCACTGTGGCTGCCCCAGCTCACATACTGTACTATGAAGAATAAAGTAGCAGTCATATATCAAATGTTCACAGAGCAAAGGTTTGGGCAAGTCTTACCTAAATTTTCACAGTTCTCTCCATTTCATAAACAGAAAGAGTATCTTCTAGAAAATTATTTATTGTACACTCTTTCTGAGCTCCAGATAGTGATTGTTCTAGCTGGCAGGCATCATGCAAGAAAAGAACTCATCTCCAGCATTGAAGGGGGAAGAACAATTACCATCAGTTCAGGTCTTGGGCCAAGTCGATAAGGTACATTCTTTATAGTCATCAAAAAATAAATAGTAGAGAATGGAAATTTAACTCAGGAGCCTAACAAGTGAAAATAATAGTAGTCGTACCAACACCTTTTCTTATGTAATATTTAGTATTTGAAAACACAAAATATGGAGAAACATACAATGTACTGCCAGCTCCATCTACTCTACATTTAGTTTATATAGCAGTTTACAGGAACCAGCCCAGCATACATGCAGGACTCTGAATAAGGTCATTTTATGGTAGATATTTACTTAATGTACACTTTATTTTATTTATTTATTTATTTATCTATTTTGACATTTGTGAACTGAATATGTCTGACTCAGTGATAGCTCATTTTCAGCTGAGTCCCAGGGGGAAAAGCCCCATATAGAAATAAATACAAAAACAGTGGCAAACAGAGGATGACAGCAATCATAGGAGATTTTTAAATACATAGAATACACCTTAAAAGTTTGATTGAATGCATAACAGAAGTCATTAGAGCTATGTAGTTTGATGTGAGGTGGGTCTCAGTAAGTGGGAAAGAAGATGTCAAATGTAGTAAAAGGGAATTACTAGACAGACATAAGGTAGAGAAATGAAGTGTAGAGACGTGTGAGTCTGTAATCATGGGAACAGAGTGGTAATTAGATGGGCTAAAATGAGTAGAGTAGGAAGAAGTAGTTAGTAGACAGAAATAGTTAGTAGATGGAAGATGTTAAACTGGGCTTTTGGCATGAACAAATACAGGAGTTTTGTAGGGTTTCTTTTATTACTTTTTTGAAGCTAAGGGTATGGGGTAGATTTCTTATGTTGAGTGGGAATTTGTTACAGGCTAAGGCAACTGTGCAGCTATATAAGTGCTGTCCTATTGCTCTTTTTGGCTAATGGATTGCTAAGAGGAACTGAACAGAGCTCTAAAGAGAGCAGAAGGGGGTGTACAGGGATATAAGGGAAGAGATGGTGGGTCAGGAGGAGGGTGTGTTTAGGCTGGAGTGAATCAGAGACAGTTGGGGGAGTAAGAGTAGATGGAGGAGTTCTAGCCAGTGTAGTGTTAGTAGAGAAAATCAATGGTGAGAATCGTAGCGTTTGTTATTGGCAAACCTGGCAACGTTGTGGTAGGTTAGTTCAAGCTTGGTCTTAAGAGAGAATTGTAGGTTGGTCAAGATAGGGGAGGCATAGAAGAGGGTGGGACGAAGATAAGTGTAGGCAAGAGAAAGTCTTGAGTCATCTGTGAGGTATTTTTTATTTCTGTAAAGCAGTCCAAGTTTTTGATGTGTCCTCTTTACACAGTTTAGTACATGCAGACCAAATTTATAGGTTCATAGGTTCATAGGTTCATAGGTTTATACTAGGCTATCTGCCCTAAGGCATTTATAAGCCTAGCCCAAATTTTTGTGGCTTACGCCACCCCTTATATGAAAAAATACTGTGCCCATTAGTTTGTTGTGCCTCTGTCCAGCAGTGACACATAGATGATTCCTGGGGTAAACCTACGATCTCCCATCCACAGGTCTAGATTTCTCTTGAACAGAGTCAGCGAGGTGCTCTGCCTCACATGGACCGGGATTTTATTCCACAGCATAGGGAGTCTCTGAGTGATAAATCTATCCCTCCAGCACGTCCTATTTATATCCGTGCTAAGGTTTAAGTCGCTTGCTCTAGTGGTTTTGGTGGATTTGGATCTTTTGAGGTGGAGCATGTCCATTAATTCCGGGTTGGACATGGCCTTGTATGTCAGGCACATGTCACCTCTGAGCAGACAGTATGCGACTGAATAGAGCTGGAGTTTCTTCAATCTGGCAGCATATGACAGATTTTGGAGTCCCTTTATCCTTTTGGTGAGGAACTTTTGGGGTCTCTCCAATTGCTGCAGATGTCGGGTGAGATACATCCCGAATGGGGCATTGTACTCGATCATTGGTCTGATAAGTGAAGAGTACAGGGAACAATGACCTCACTAGATCTGGATGTGAATCCCTTCATGATCAGGTGGGCAATGTAGAAGGTCTTTCTAACCACTTTAGCAACGTGAGTGTCAAAGAAAGGCCACTGTCAACCTGGGTCCCCAGGTCCCTGATAACCTCTTCTGTGCTTAGTGGATTGCCACCTATATGGTAGCTTGGGGTTACCTTGTTTTTCCTGAAGGGTATGACTATACATTTTTGGCGTTTAACTTCAGGCCATGGCTCTGGCACCAGCTATCTGTTTCCGTGAGTCCCTTCTGAAGGATATCCGTGTCCGATGCACTTTCCACTATGGCCCAGTTTGCAGTCGCCTGCAAACTTTGTCAGCCAAAGTCCTCCCATGTTGGCCTGTACTTCTGAGAAGTAGATGCCAAACAATACGGGGCCAAGGACCGAGCCCTGTGGGACACCACTTGTGACCAGCTTGGAGTCTGACACAGCGCCAGCAACTCTAACCCTGTGGGTTCTGTCCTTAAGCCAGTTTGCAACCCATCTTGTGACATATGGGTTTACATTTAAGCTGGTAAGTTTTTCTACAATACCCGTGTGGGGTATTGTGTCGAAAGCCTTTGCAAGGTCAAGGTAGGCTGTATGGACTGCCTTTCCCTCATCAATGGCCTTGGTGACTGTTTCGAAGAAGTCGACCAAGTTCAAAAGGCATGATCTTCCCTTGACAAAGCCAAACTGGGTCGGGTCCAATGTCTGCAAGTCCCCTATATCTTTGTTTATGAGCTCCATTATGATCCTCTCCATAGCTTTGCAGACTAGACTTGTTAAGCTTATGGGGCGGTAATTACCAGGGTCCGTGAGGCGCCGCCTTTGTGGAGTGGGACCACAGTTACCGAAGCCCACTCCTCGGGCACATATCCTGTGGTAAGGCTGAGATTAAACAGCTGCCTTATGTGCGGGTTTAATTCCTCATTTAGCTCGTGTAGCACACAGCCGGGGACACCATCCGGTCCCATTGATGCTGTGTTTTTAGCTTTAGAGAGAGCAGCTTTCACCTGCGCATTTGAGATGTCCGGGAGGCTACACTCGGCTGGGATAGTTATCTCTCCTTTAGGGGAGGGGGGTGAAGTATGCACTGAACCTGTCTGCCAGTATGTTGGCAATGTCTGTGGGTTCAGTGATTTTTGTATCATTTTGGACTAATTCTGAGCATATCTGGGAGTTTCCACCCAGGTTCCTAACATAGCTGAAAAAGGCCTTATGATTGTCCTTTGAATCCATGGCAATTTTTCTCTCAAAATTGGCCTTAGTTGATTTTATGAGTGCTCGTATTTTTTACTAATAATGATCAGGGTGACTTCCCTTTTATGGATTTTGTTCTATCATGTAATAGCTTTCTCCTCTTATTGTAAAGTTTGTTAATGGCTGGGGTCCACCAGACTGGACATTTGCCCTTTGTGGAAAGAGTCTTGGTTTTATTTGGGATTGCCTGATCCATGCAGTCCTGGAGGTGTTCATAGAAGGCATTTGTAAGGGCTTCCACAGCTTGGGTTGTGGTTTCCACTGGCTCAGGGGCCTTGAAGGATACCACACCAGTCTTGAGTAGTGTGACGTTTGCTTTAGAGAAGTTCTTCACTATGGTCTTTTTTGTTTGGGGTGGGGGCGGGATGTGGATTTCCAGTGAGATTAGTTTATGATCAGATCTCACCAATGAGGGATATACTTCCGGTGTGGAGCATTTTGTCCCCATGTTTGTGACAATGAGATCTAGTATATTTTTTCCTCTCGTGGGAACAGTGACTAGCTGTTCCATGGCATTTGAATTTATGAACTCCAGGAACCGTTGGGCTAGAAAGTTAGGGCTTGAGTAATGTTCCCAGTCTATATTCGGGTAGTTGAAGTCACCCAATATGATGGTGTTTGGAGATACATTTATACCCTCCAGTGTCTTCAGGAAGGCTGTGTGGGGTTCCTGAGTTTGAGAGGGTGGTCATCTATGATTACACCCAGTAGTTTAGTGTGTGTTTAAAGGTTTATGACAGCATTGCTAAGTGATTTGATGTTAAATGATGTTTTATGATGAAAAAGGGACTTAGGAATAAGAGAAATCTGTATTTTGGGATTGAGTATAAATTGATTATTAGTAAGCCATTTTTCAAGTGAAAGGAGTTTTGAGTGCAGGGCAGAAATATTCTCAGAGGGAGAGATGATAGTGGAATAATCAGCATACTGTATGAGAGTGGAGTGGGAGCAGGAGGTATACAGTTGGTGAAAGTGTTGAAAAATAGTGGTCCAAGGATGTTGGGTTAAGCCAGTGTAGACAGGGAGAAAGGAGGAGAAGAAAGGGAGCCATTTGACAGACTGCCTGTTGGAGAGGTAACTAGAAAACCATGTCAGGATAGTGTTACAGATATTAAGGTCAGCCAGTTTGCTAAGGAGCAGGGGGTGGGAGACAGTGTCAAAGAGTTTGGAGATATCTAGGAATAGACAGGAGATGAGTTTCTTGTTGTCTCTGGCTTGTGCAATAGTTTGAATAAAGGTAGTTAGAGCAGTAGTAGTGCTGTGGTTGGGCGGAAGTCATGTTGGGTAGGTGTGAGTAGATTTTCCTGCAGGACGTAGTCCAGTAGTATTTTATGGATACATTTTTCTAATAACTTTGAGAGGGGGGATAGAATAGCTATGGGATGGAATTTAGATAGGTCAGTGGAGTGCCCTCCCTTGTGGATAGGAATAGTATACAATTGTTTCCAGATAGAGGGAACAGAAGATTTTTGGATAGATTGGTTAATTAGGATGGACACAGGGTAACCTAAAGAGCTAGCAGTGATTTTTAGGAAGAGGGAGGTAAGGTATCAACTGAGAGAGAGCATGGTTTTAGTTTGCTGAGAAGAGATTTTATGTAGGTAGTGGGGATGGGTTTGAGTGAAAAGGTAGTTGTTCGAGTTGAAGGAGGGGGATGGGGAGGTTAGTGATGTTGCTATTGTGGGTTAAGTCAGTGATGGAGTCAATGAAATAGGAGTTAAGAATGGATATGGTTTCCACGGGAGTGTTATTGGGATAGGGGTTAGGGTAACTAAAGCTTCCAAGGTGGAGAAGTTGATGTAATCTGTTCAAAATCCTTTTGGGATTTTTGTGGTGGGTAGACTGGGGGTGTTCATAGAAGTTTTTCTTGCCAGTGATTACCTGCTTTTTAGTGAGGTTATGGAGATGTTTGTAGTTTTGTAGGCGAGTCTGGATTTTGAGTTTTAGCCAGCATTTCCAAGATTTGTCTCTTTCCAGCATTAGAGACCGAGTGGATTTTGATAGCCATGGTGCAGAGTGGGATTTTATTCTAACTTTCCTAGGGGGAATTAGAGAGTTAAGAGTTTCAAGGAATATAGTATTGAATTTGTGCATGGCTTTGTCAAGGGTAGGTAGAGCAGGAAAGACCAATTTAAGAGAGTAAGTTGTTGAATACTTCAGGGTCAAAGTCTTTGTATTTGTGTGATTCACAGTGTTGTAGGGTAAATCTTTGGATGCAGATGGGAGAGTGGTCACTTAAGGAATCAGACAGTGATTTGGGGTGATGATAAAGGTTAGGATTAGAGAGAAGTATCCAGTCTAGGATAGTGCCAGAGTTGGTAGACTTACTTTGGTGAGTTGGGGTTGTGATGCATTGAGTGAAGCCATGAAGATTTATGGTAGATTCTGGAAAATCAGGGGTGAGGGTTTATCAATTGATGGTGACATCACCTAGGAGTATAGTTTTGTTAGGTATCAAGTGAGTTAGTCAGGAGAGTATTTGTTTGATTAAGGGAATATTATTGCCTGGTGGAATATAAACTGTGGCAATTGTGTTTTATGGGTGTTAAATTTGCAGTTGTCTGTTAAGAGGTCTGCTGGTTGAAAGCTGGGGAGGAAAATGTTGACCAGGGAAAAGTTAAGTTGGTTGGTATAGAGTATAGCTACTCCTCCACCTTTTTTATGGTTCCTGTCAAGACAGAAGATGTAACAAGGGGGAGTTATTTCATTGTCTGTGTTGTGGGTTTTAAGCTATGTTTCATTTAGCATTATTGTGCTAGAGAAGTGTTGGGCAATCCAACAGTGGAATTCAGTAACTTTGTTGAAAATGCTACATATGTTCAAGGAGTAAAGTTTTAAGAGTTTGGAGGCAGAGTTGGCAGAAGGGGGGAGAGTTTTAGGAGAGGTACTACTGAGGGGTCCTGGGTTTGGGTGGATGTCTCCTGATAGGGAATAGTCTTTTGGAGATTTGTGTTAGAGTAGGAATAGTAGAGCATAGGGTTAGGTATTTGGGTCTGCTTTTTAGGAGGTGAAATGAGTGAAGGACTGTCTTGATTTTGAGATTGAGTGGATTAGTGTGGCTGAATAGTGAGGGGTTAATTTTAAAGGATTGTAAAGTCAGTAAGTTAGAATGTGAGTCAGTTAGGGTAGGTTTGATATTCCTGGGAGAAAGTATTGTGTGAAAGGAGGTCAAGTATGAGAATAGAAGAAGAGGGGCAGTGGAGGTGTAGATGTGTAGCATTCTGTGGGTGGAGAACAAGTCTGTGGGGAGGAGGTAAGAGAAGAGAGAATAGGGGGAGAGGAGTACATGTATAATAACCCATAAAGATGAAGGGGCAGATTCAGTAAAGCCTACATGGTCCTCTAAGACCATGTGTACATCCTGGTATGACACGCAAATAATGGCAAACCATTTTGTATTCAGTAAGCAGCTCTACTCGCTGTGCAGAGCTGCTCAAACATGGTAAACATTGTGACATGCTAATTATAACATAACCAGCTGAAATGTATGCTAACCAACCAATCCAAGATGGAGGAGCTATTTAACAAGCTATAAAGCAACCCTGTAGACTCAATGCTGGTTTTCCCTGTGAATTCCAAAACCTACTGGAATACAGCCATGGAAGCCTGGCTACACAGAAATAATGTTAGGGGCTGCTGTTGTTCTTATTCATGTGTATGTGCAGCAGTCCCAAGTCTATGCTGCTGCTGCTAATAGACCATGGCCATGAAGGAGAATTGCATTTAGATCCCATTTAACTTTTCACAGTCTGCATAAGGTGGAAATTGTAGAGCACTACAGGGTAGACAGAGACACACTACAGGAATGCTGCAACCTCTGTTGCTCTCAACTGAGAGGAAAGGCTAACCAAGGGGAAATAATCCCAGTCGAAGGGATGTGTAGCACTTAGAATATTAGCTACTGGAACCTTCCAGAGACCAACAGGGGACATGTTGGGGTGTCCTGGGCATCAGCATCCAGGATCCTCCATCAATTCCTGAATGCTATGCTACTACTTGCCAGTAAGTACATATATTTTCTCGTACAGCTGAGGACAGAGCCAGAACTATACAGGAATTCTACCTTGCAGAACACAACCCTGAAGTCCTGGGTACCACAGACTGTACACATGTAGAAATCAAAGCACTACCTGGGGAACAGGATAAGGTTTACATAAATAGAAAGGGTTTTCACTCCATTGATTATTGAGTGTGTGTAATGCTAAGGAAATTATCCTAAATGTGTGTGTTGGCAATCCAGACAATTACCATGACTCACATATCTGGCAAAATTGTCAACTGTATGAGATGTTTACTAGGGGAGTATCCCGCAGGGTTATTTAGTGGTAGATGCAGGTTATGCACTGGAACCGTGGCTGATGACGCCCGCCGGAAATACACACACACAAACTGAAGATTGCTATAATGAAGCACACGCTCACACAAAAAATATCATACAGCATGTGTTTGGGCAACTAAAATCAGGTTTTGGTATCTAGATGCATCTGGGGGAGTCCTGCAGTACAATCCCTGTACATGTGCTGAACTATTCACAGTCTATGCCATGCTTCACAACATTATGTTGAGAAAACAGCTTCAGCAGGAAATGCAAGGGTAGGGGCCAGACATCCCACCACCAATGGCAAGGTCAACACAGCCACACATAGGTGAGTAGTCAGAGGGGGAACCACTAGCCAACGTGGGTGTAGGCAGAGATAGGTGTACCCGATATGCCCTCACACTGGCCAAAAGGCAATGGATAGCACACGCGCTCACCACCTAAGGGGCTAAAACCTTCATCCTATGCACATACATACACTAACCATGATGCCAGCCAATGCCCACAACCTTTACTCACTCATGTAATGGCTGTATACCGCTAGCATCAGACAGAGTCAGCCCTGAACTAAAACTCTTGCAACTGCCGGATTTCTAAGGTAAGTGTTGAACCTGAAATAGAAAAATAAATGTCTAAGAATACAAACGAATGTCATACCTTTGCATACTGTTACTTGGTAATGTAAGTAAGTATAAGGTGGGTGATTTGTACAGCAATTACATCAAGATGTGACAGCAGTGACTTATGTGAATACATGTGTCCTCTATCAACTAATAGGCTTCATGTATCAAAAAGTCACACATTCATGCATCTAAAATGTACAGATTTTTAAAGACTGCCCACAGTTTGGCCTAGTATATTTGTATTGGCAAATCATTAAAGAGTGAAGTTAGAAAATAATGACAGACATTTTAGTTTCAGACTTCATATCCCTCAGAACAAACATAAAAATAGTAATGCAAAGCTTGTTATTCTATCAACTGTCTAAGTTTGTAAGACCACAATATTTAAAAACTCTCCCCATTATTGGGCCTCTGTCACACTTGTATTTATGGCTTGGTCCAGCTTTGTTGGTCTAAGAGGTTGAGAGGGATGTACACATTACAAAAAACAGTAAGAAAGCAGTACAATTTGCAAAACAGCATCACAAGTACAGATATACTAAGCACTAATCAGCTATGTACCCTGAGTGTCAGACAAAAGAGTTATGTGTCCCTGAATCTGAAAGATAGAAAACAAAGATATGGCATAGTTTGCAAAGGGTGTTGTGGGGTGTGGGGGGGGGGCAGAAGGCCAAGCGTGACATAAAAGTTAGTGAGTGCATGTGAGTTAAGAAAGAGAAACAGGCAGACATTTGGACAAAGTATCAAATGGCCATTGAAACAGAATGAGCTTTAAGCCTCATGACTGATCCATGTAACTGATATGTGTGTGTGAATCTGTATAGGCACTCCAGGTGAAACTGGTGTGTGAGTATCTGCAAGAAAACAGCCAAGCTCTGTGTTAGGTCTACATTCTTGTATGTCAGACAGGTGCAAGTGGTGCATGGTAGAGGTAACAGTTCATTATCATTGTCTCTGACCCCAAGAACTGGAGCTGCCAGATGTTGTACTGTCACATCCATGCCCGTGGTCAGCTGCACTGCTGCTACCTGAACATGACTGATGTCTGCTGGATAAGGTCCCCTCATGAGCACGCCCAGGGCCACAATCTCATGGCCTGCTACATCTGGGTGTGGACACCTCAAACTACTGATGGAATTAGTGCTACTACAGGAGCATGATCAGGCATGGCCACATCGGCTGATATGGGTGACCTGCTGTATATCCTTGTGAATCTCTTCCTTCTCCCAGCAGACATACCATCATAGCCACCACCACTTCAAATGTGTCATTCATCTGATCCATTGAATTGGCAACATGGTGGAAGCAGAAATGCATGTCAGCTTGTGCCACATCTACAACCCTAAGCAATTCCTTGCAGGCTATATTGGAACATGCATGTGCCTCCATGACAGGTCTAAACATATGTTAAGTGGCATGGAAAGACACATCAGTATCAGGTGGAGGATGGACAGCAGGCCTCCTCCAAACACCTCTAACAACCCATTCTGCATGGCACCTCACCCACCCTTTGGCTACGGCCAAAGTCAACAGGCACTGAAGCCACAGTAATCACACTACCCTGATCAAGTGTCTTACTCTCTACCTGTCCAATATCTGAGAGCTCACTGAAATGGGTTTGTGTAGGCCTACTGGCTGTGTCCAATGGAATTATAGGGGGTGGCTGAATGCCAACCTCCATGTCAGATTCAACCTCTGCACCACCCAACTGTGTCTGTGTTTAGTTACCATCATCATCATCAGAGTCTGACAATACTCTGACATCAGGTGGTAAGAGTCCTAGACTTCCACTGTCAGGATCACCTGTGATAATAAGCAACACACACAAGAAAGAAATTAATAGCTGCACTACTACATTTTAATATATGCTAACAAACTAAAACTGGTGCCACTATCACAGACAGTACAGCAATATGCCCGCAATCATGACACCCACCTCACACATATGGATATATGCATATTTCTGTCAAATGCTCATCAGTACTGAAATAAAAATGTTTGGCTTACCATGTGCAGATGACTTCACACTTGCTAGGGAGGATGACCCTGAAAGAAGTTAAGCAAAATGTAAGGACACCATCATCACAATAACAATAGCACAGGGGAAAAATGTTAGGCCTTTATATAGCCATTAACAATACATTTAACTGAAATTTGGTTGACATATCCACCCCAAGCCCATGTGTAATGAACCAGAATGTGTTGTTAACTTGTATCACTTTATAAATAGGTCCCCTGCCAAAAAAATTATTAAGAGAACTTAACTATTGCTTTCATTATTTTACTATATAAGAAATCTTTAAAAATTGACATATGTAAGCTTACCTGGAAGCTCCTTCTGGGACACACTTGCCTTTCTGAAACAGCAGCACTAACATCAATCACATGCTGTTCTGCACTTTCCACTGAGCTCTATGGATCTCAGACAGTGGATAGGAACTCTTCATTTGGTGTCAGTTGTCGCTCTGTATCAGCCCCAGCAGTAGCAAGCTGTCTAAGGGCTACTGCAGTCGCTCTCGTCTGGTCTGATGAACTCATGTCAGTGGCCCTATGATGCACCTGATCATATGTGCTGCTGCACCCACCAACAGCATTGATGTCATTCACTATCTGGTTCCAAATTTGCCTTCTTTCACACATATCCCCATGTCCTGTCTCAAGCAGAAAGGCACCATGTTGATGAAAGATTTGGACAATGACATCATTCTCAGAGTCACTGAAGGGGGGTTTGCAGGGATTGAGATGCTTTGCTGCTATATTCCTAGCTGACATAAAACACAAAATAATACTACACATAAATATCACATAAATTAAAGTCCTACTTAGATTCAATATTTCCCACTGGAGAAACAAAAAAGGGCTATTTGGTTGTAACATCATAGTCACACACAAACCAAGGTTTGATCTAATACAAGCAAAACAAACCTCAGTAAAAACATTTCTGATTGTGGCAACACAGAAGTGGAAATTGGCTCCCCCACATTCAAAATAACAGACAAATGATATTTTGCACCAAAAAAGGAGTAACACATCAATCAGTTGTTATAAGTGCTTTCAAACAAACTGTCCCCAAGACGTGTACACATTTACCAAAAAACAGTAATTTTTATGCAATTGCCATTCACCTCTATCTGTGCCCATCACTCCCCTAGAGGCATCTATGAGCCATCCTAGAAGGCTAACACTCCTGTGTCATTGACAATATAGGACATATACATTTCACTGAAATGACATAGAAGAATGTAAAGAGAAACAGCTGTAACAGTAAAACTTGTTATGAAAGTTAATAAGGCTGTGTATCTGAGGAAGTAAAATGCCCAGACAAAAAAATGTCTATGCTATCAGTAAACCTCTAAGAACTGCATACAGATAAAATCTGCATTTGCTAATGCATATATATATATATATATATATATATATATATATATATATATATATATATATGGGTCTACTTCATTTGCCCTAAAGCTCATTTGCCCGACACACATTTTTCCCAGACCAAATGACTGAAAGCTCATTTGCCCGACAGCTCATTTGCCCGACAGCTCATTTGCCCGACAAGCAGTATTAGCAAGAAAATGGAATATGCCCCCCTCCCCACTGTAGTGCGACCCTGGAGTTAGAATATATAAAGCCCCCCACTTCATTTCATATGATATTGTTACCTTTTGATGTAATATTGCTTAGTAACAGATAAGTAAGTGGGGGGCTTCACCCCCACACCCCCCACCTATATATTCTAACTCCAGGGTCGCACTACAGTGGGGAGGGGGGCATATTCCATTTTCTTGCTAATACTGCTTGTCGGGCAAATGAGCTGTCGGGCAAATGAGCTTTCAGTCAAATGGGGTCAGGCAAATGAGTGTCGGGCAAATGAGCTTTAGGGCAAATGAAGTAGACCCATATATATATATATATATATATATATATATATATATATATATATATATATTTCTTAGTTACATGTGAGCAAATCCAGTATATAATTGAAAAATGTAATAATAACTTATCAAGATCAGTAGTCTTCTGTGCAGATAAATCCAAAGTAATAGCAATTTTCTTCTGTGTTATCCATAAACACAACTCTCCTCACCTTCAGGCTCCCTAGCTATATAGTGTAGATTCATGCCTGTGAGCATGGTGAGAATGCAAATGAGGTGTGGACTCATTGGCTTTGTGTAGCAAGAGTAAACATAGTGCAGGTACTCCCTCAGTGTCTGTTGCTAATGGATTGCAACTGTGAATGATTACTGGCAGGGGGAAGGAAAAGCAATTCAGACTCCATTACCTTGAGGGGGTGTATCAGCCAGGTTACACTTACAAAATGTAGAAGTAATTGTATCAAGATTTTAAGTATAAGTAAGCAGCATGCATTTCTCACTTTCTGTTCAGTAATATCCAAACAACCCTGCCTTTATTGAAAAATGTATATTATTGACTTTTTATTGTCATTTAATTATTCTCATACACTTTAAGGACAATGGTATAAAAGCTGGCTCTAGAAGATTGTCACTGTTGAAGTGCCACCCTGACCCTCTGTGCAAAAATGGGAAAAAGAGGTTGAGAATGGATGGATGGATGGATGGATGGATGGATGGATGGATGGGGGGGGTCTATATCAGATAACCGAAAATGCTAGTCAGCGAATGCTCACATGAGCAAAAATGCCAGAAATTGAAAGTGTGTTTGTAGGGTCGGGGTACAGTGAGGAGTGGGATATTTGCTCTTCTGTCACTGTAGTGTGACCTCGGAGTTGGAATATATAGTTAGCGTGGGGTGTGGGGGGGTGCATCCCCCCACAATACGAAGTTCGATTTCCGGCGTTTTCGCTCACATGAACATTCGCTGACTAGCGCTTTCGGTTATCTAATATATACCCGATGGATGGATACAAAATGCCATACAGACTGCATGTGTCAGATTACTGCTCAGATAAGAGAAGAATGAAAACAATCCAAAGATAAGAAAGAGCTGCACTGCTGCAATCAATAGTCATAATTGGTTGTGTGATCACTCATTGCATTACATCTGAAATTCACATGTGTACAAACAACTGAGAGTGTACAACTGTTATAAATCTTGTTAATACTGTGGATGAAATGGGACTTGCTTGTATGCACAATGATTTGCATTCCTACTGGAAAGCTTTTTCTGTGGCAAAGAGGAATAAGACACTCTTACTGTGTTTTTTAGATTCTTTGGTATGACAGCTCAAATCCCTATGTGTGTAAAAATCTTTCATGTGTATTAACATTTTTTTGTTGTTTATTTGATATATATATATATATATATATATATATATATATATATATATATATATATATATATATATATATATATATATATATATATATATGTGTGTGTGTGTGTGTGTGTGTGTGTGCAAACACACTAAGCAGCATTGTGCAGTGTTTAACACACACATTTAATAGTGAATATGAAAATATACAACTCTTTCTTAACTGTTCATGTGGGTTTAAGTTAAGGGCTACAATATAGGTGAGCCTAGGTTCTAATCTGGCAGACTCCTAAATTTATTAATGCTTATCCACAAAATAAAAAAAAAATGAAAGATAATGATGAATAACAATAAGTATGTATAGCTCATATGAATTATCTGTGTAACAGAGGATATACTGAATGTTATCTTTCTATAATTATAATTGCCTTCTCTGGCCTTGGATGGCCTTCAGACCTCAATGATACTCATACACACATGATTGCATAAACCATGATCTTGTCAGATTATCAGAACATCAGTCTGTTTTTTTTTTGTGTGTGTGTGTATGTGTGTGTGTGTGTGTGTGTGTGTGTGTGTGTGTGTGTGTGTGTGTGTGTGTGTGTGTGTGTGTGTGTGTGTGTGTGTGTGTGTTATATATATATATATATATATATATATATGTGTGTGTGTGTGTGTGTGTGTGTAGATAGATATATATGTGTGGAAAGTCTTACCAAAAATTTGTCAGGTCATATAATTTGTACCCCCAATACATGCCTGCAAAATTAAATCAAGTAACAGGTACAGCAGCATCCAAACCAAAAACTAATGCCAATGGTCACATTACCCTTCTTAGTTCATAAATTGCTTTCCTCTCTGTTTGGTACTGTTGCTCTCTGCTTACCATTGTGCAAACATGTTTGGCATTGCTTTTTGAGTTTGCACTCTAGTAAATGTGATAACATGAATTGGCGGGAGAGCACTATTAACTGTTGATATTTGCCCTGATCAGTCATGTCTAGAGCAAGAAGGGAAGGTGCACAATACAGGGCTCAGATATGGGGTATCAAGGAGTCTAGAATCTTTATTGGACTCTGTGTAAAGTGCCACAGCTGAAGGGTGCTGCAATGGGTCTATACCAGTGCACACTACAAGTCTTGGGCATCAAGTAGTCTGGGCAAAGTTGTCTCCAGTGTGACTAGCATTCCACACACTGGAGAATAGTGTAGATATTGAGGTTGGGGGGGTGGCCTAATGGTTAAGGTGTTTGCCTTCCAAACACAAGGTACAGGGATTGAATCTCACAGGAGATAATTGGCTAGGCTTAAAATGGCTTGCAAGGGCAGTTAGCCTAGTACTAACCTATGAACCTATATCACTATAATTAACTCAAAAGGCTCAAGCAGATGAGTTTAGCACAGCTGATATCACACAGTTGTGTCATTTATATTAGATAGAAAGTGCATATAGTCAAGACAGGTATGCATAATGCTCTTCTCTTTTTCAATCATTTTCCTTCTACAGCTAATCAGGGCATCCTGCTGAGCAGGGAAGCCCATGCTGAGCAACTAGAGAGACAGAGGGAAGCAAGGGGTATGTATGCAGTACAACATTATTATTTTAGCTACAGTTTTGCTGTTCTATACAGTAGTAAAAAATTAAGCATGCATATCCTAACTCCAAAAGCAAGCATGCATGCTTCAGTCTGTATCATAAGCCAGCTGTAAGAGTCAAGTCTAATACTGTAGTCAGACATTGTGGGTTCATATACCACAAGTAACAAATATATAGTAACATCCTTTAAAAACATTACATAATTTAATTTCAACAGAAGTGGCATAAATGCTCCGCTGGTAAATTAATCTGTATAATTTAACCAAGCATATGTGCAATATATGAACATTGCAAGGATTACTTTGAGCGATCATTACTTAGAATTTGTAGTTGTTAAAAAGTATACTTAAATGTAAAAGTAGAGATAAATATGTTATTATTGTGATAATGCATTGTATGACACATATGATACTACTAATTATCTTTTTTTTTCTCTTACCCCAAACCTTCTCTCTCTCTCTTTTTTAATTTTTCTATGTGTCAGCAAAATGGTTCCATGTCATCAATCTCTGACAAATCACAAAATGCTTTACAGCACAGGGAGGAAGGCCAACACCCATGGCTCAGCCTGCCCCTGGTCCATCAGCTCCTGTAACAACACCCAGCACATCTGGGACCCAACCTGGCTGTACTGCCTCCACTGCCCTCCTGCACTTCCTGGACACTCCACATCAGGTAACACTACCCCTGCAGCTAGTGCTGTGGTACCCTCCAGTAGTACTGTTGGAGGTGGGAATTTATCACCCACCAGGAGTTGCCAGGTTTGGTGTTTAGGGCCATGCACATCACTATTGGTGCATGCCTATGCTGAATGGAAAGGATGCTCTCTTTTATGGTCCATAGGAGAAGATGTCAAGCACTCCAATAGCCAGTGGAGTAAGGGGATAGTGATGACAGTTCTACAGATGAGGAATAGATTGTCACTGTCCCCATGTTTGAATGGTCCCTAACCCCAATCATGGTGTCCCCACTCACTGTTCCTGTGTCTTGTCTTGTTTGTCCTGTTTGCATCACTTCCTTATCTACCCTACTTACCTGACCCAGAAATACCTACATCCCTTACCCAACATTCTTCTCTTGCATAAGTAAAAAAAAAAATAGGCACCTGATCCACCCGAAAATATTGTCCTATGCATAGCTCTCTACATTGTACATGTCTTCTTGATACACTTGCTTTGGTCCAATTGGCTATACAACATGATTGCATTGCTGTCTCCCCTTTGTTGAGGTGACAGTCCAAATTCAGCTAATATTTTGTACATATTTTCATTTTATACTATTGAAGAAGGGGATAGTTATGTTTTTATTTCCTACCTCCCTCCTGTACATTCCTATATTGCTTTCCCTATATTATTCCCCCAGCTTGCCACCCAGTTCACCACTTTCCTATCTATCTCATTTTAACACATTTAATCTGGTCAAAAAATAGAATCACACATCTCACACATAAGTGAAAAACAAAAAAACAAAAATACAAAAAAACAAAGCCCTTAAATTTTGTCCTCTTGGTTTGCATGGAGTTTGGCATTGCTCACCAGTCCTGAGTGATAGTGAATGGGTCTTTAGTGGTGCAGTTACCTCTGTGCAATGCTGCTTAAACACTCTGTACTTGGGTAACACACAGTGAATGTAGCATAAAAAAAATTCTTTGCATTATAAATACATGTTTAAATCTATTAATTACATCTGGATTTAAACCTATCACCCAGTCTCAAAAATAAATCTTTCAATGATTTTACACCTGCTGCCACAGAGTCAGCTGAGCAACATGTGTGTTTCTTACACTCAGTACTATCCACACTGTAGACTGCTTTGTAATGAGGCAGATGCTCATCTTTGCTCATCACTTAACTACCCTGTGAATGGGGAAGGCAGTATAAATGTGTATGTCAGATGCGCAACCACGTTTCCATTAATTGCACAAACTAGCTGCTTGGTGTTGTGCTGTAGAAGTGCTCATTAGCATATATTACTTACATTTACTGCTTATTTAATCTTCATCCCATGAAAACACATGTAAAACACAAAGGAAAAGGAAGGCAATTTTTTAAGGAAAGAACACATATTTACACCGAAGCCATGTGTTATCTGCACTCATGCACTTGAAAGTTGGTATCTTAGTACTTGTTCCTAAATACAAAAACTACACTACAGAAATAAATAAAAATATTTCTTATATACCGTGTACATATTTATACTGAAAATGCATATTCAAATTTTCCAATACTTGTAGAAATGTGGACAGCTCTTTGCATATAGTTTGCAAAGCTGTCCTTTTAAGGTATATCTGCACATTGGAAACACAACAGCAAATGCTACACTTTGCACACTTATCAATCTGGCAACATTTAACTCTTTCATATCTTAAAAGTTGTACATGGCTACGCACCCATTTCAGATGGGCATCCCAACATCTTCTGTCAGTCATCCAGTACTGATGTCATCCACAATAAACTGTCCTGCAGCATTATAAAAGTCAGAGTTCTCCATGGTGCTTGTATTAAATACTGAGTTCTTTAGTCAGCATACTTCAGTATGGGTTCTAATCTCACTGCAGTCAGCTGGTTTGTGTGTGTATATCTGTCTAGTCAAAGGGGTGTGACTATGTGTCCTGCAGTCATCTGTGCAATCCCATAGAGTACCAATATTTTGACAGTTGTATATGCCTACACATCCATTTCTTTCAGGCCTCCCAAGATCTTCTGTTAAACACCCAATGCTGATACCATCCACTATAAATTGTCCTGCAGCATTATAAAAAACAGACTTGTGCTGTGGCACCTGTGTTAAATACTGAATTATCTAGTAGGTGTACTTAGGTAGGAGTTCTAATCTCACTGCAGTCAGTTGATGTGGGTATGTTTGCCTGTATCTGTCTAGTCAACAGAGCATAACTATGTATTTTGCAGTCAACAGTACAATCCCATGGAGTGCCAATATTTTGACAGTTGTACATGCCTACATATCCATTTCATTCAGGCCTCTCAACATCTTCTCTTAAACATTCAGTACTGATGTCATCCACTATAATTTGTCCTGCAGTGCTATATAAATCAGACTTGTGCAGTGGTACTTGCACTAAATACTGAATTTTGTAGTAAGTGTACTTAGGGGTTCTTATCGCACTGCAGTCAGCTGGTGTGTGTGTGTGTGTGTGTGTGTGTGTGTGTGTGTGTGTGTGTGTGTGTGTGTGTGCGTGTGTGTGCGTGTGTGTGTGTCTGTCTAGTCAATAGAGCATAATTATGTATCTTGCAGTCGTCAGTACAATCCTGCACAGCCATTTCATTCAGGCCTCTCAACATTTTCTCTTAAACATCCAATGCTGATGGCATCCACTATAAATTGTCCTGCAGCATTGCTAAATTCAGACTTGTGATGTGTTGCATTAAGTACTGAGTTCTATAGTCAATGTACTTAGCTAAGCAGGGGTTCTAATCTCACTGTAGTCAAATGGTGTGTGTATGTCTGTCTAGTCAGAAGAGTGTAACTGTGCATCCTTCGTTCTTCAGTACAATCCCATGTAATGCCAATATTTTGACAGTTTTACCGGCCTACACATCCAATTAATGCAGGCCTCACAGCATCTACTCTCAAACATTCAATAGTGATGTCATCCACTATGAATTGTCCTGCAGCATTGCAGAGTCAGACTTGTTCTGTGCTTTGCAAATAGGT